>NC_086234.1:1957500-2242500 GCF_036321145.2 Pelmatolapia mariae | reverse complement strand
CAGATCGCACGAGTCCAGGTTGTTCAGGATGTCCTGCAAGACAGCGTACGACAGAGACACTGGACTTTAATAAGCCGACTCCAAGAAAACACCCCGAGCTAAACTCAATGAGCAGAAAATGTTTCAGGAACTTCTAACGGCAGCGTGCAGACAGCGAGTGAGAGCATCCAGAGCTGGAAACACAAGTGCTCCTTTCCACGGAGCAACACACAGGAAAGATGAGAGCACGGATCCACTCAGTGAAGTGTTGTTCAGGTCCAAACCTATCCCGACTGAACAGTTACAGCTTCCTGTCCTTTATTTTGGAAAATAAACATTAAAAGGAGATAAAGACAGAACACTGAGACGTCTCTGTTTTCTTATCTGGCACTCGAAAGTTTGAGCACATTTCCCCTGTTTTAGCTTCACTTCACTGGCTGCCCATTTCTTTTAGGATTCATTTTAAAATTCTTTTATTTGCTTTTAAAGCTCTCCATGGCCTCGCCCCATCTTATCTTTCTGAGCTGCTACAGCCTTATACACCCACCCGCTCTCTCAGTTCAGCTGATCAGTTGCTCCTGAATGTACGCAGGACTGGGCGTAAACTTAGAGGAGATCGAGCTTTTGCTGTAGCAGCTCCAAAACTGTGGAACGAGCTTCCTTTAGAGATTAGACAGGCCAGTTCTTTACCTGTTTTTAAATCACTCTTGAAAACCCACCTCTTTACCCTGGCCTTTGACATCACGTGAGATGTTGGTTTTTATTTTTATTTTATTTTAGTTGTTTTTAGGTGATTCGATGCTGTTTTATCTTGTTTTTGTTTTAATATAGGGCTGTTTTAATTTGATGTATTATGTGTTTTATTTATTTATTTTTGCTGCTTTCTGTTATTTTATTGTTTTAACTTATGTTCTGTACAGCACTTTGTTCCTGTGATGGGTATTTTAAAGTGCTTTATAAATAAAATTGGATTGGATTGGATTATCTCGTAAATAAAGAAAACAAATTTGGAAATCTGGACCCTGCTTCCCTGATTTCCTTTCCTTAAACCCAAACTCAGCAGATTTTGCTGTTAGCGTGAACATCAGCTGATAACATCTGATACAAGCACGACTCACTAAGCCGAGCGAGCGGCTTTCACATCATTGGGTCACCTGTTACTGCAGCTGGTTAACGACAACAACACGACCACTCACAAATCCACGCAGCTCCAAAACTAAAGAGTTTCATGCATCTTTAAAATGTATTCAATAAAAACATTTATTAGCAGAGCCATGAGGAAGTCTGGGTAAACAAAACTGTTAGCTTCAAGAAATGGTCTCTCTGACTGCTGTCGACATGAGCTCTGAGGATAAATATCTATAACTAATCAATCATATCTATCAGTTAAACCTGAACAGTAGTTTTCATGGTGTATTGTGTAACATGTCAACATGTCACTGGACATTTGCAGGCTGCAGGTTAAGGATCAGCTTTGAGCTCCGTTCCTTTCTGGTTTAAACTGTTGTTCAGCTAATGACACATTTACAGCAGGACACATGCTGACCGTGTTTTTACAGTTATTCTGAAAAAATAAACAACCGTCATCAGAAAACAGCAGCATTGATCATTCTATCATCCAGGACAGCCGTGGGAAAACTTGATAGTATCTCGAGTATTTGTGTCTTAGAGGAAAAAGAACATTTATTGAATAATTCTCTATTTGATTCTAGTTTTGCACAAGAGAGCCGTGCTGCACTCCCTGATGAAGCAGCTCCAACACGAAGGCTGACAAACGGCACAGACCTTCCCCTCATCAGCAGAAGGTCTTTTGTGCTTGCTGATCAACATCGCTCTGAGTTCTTCTGTCTGTGCAAGAGTTCGAAGGCTGCTTCATGCAGAAGCATCTGCCTGCATGTGCTCAGTATTCCCGATGAGCCACATGCAGTTAGCCTGTAGCTACGACACAGAGGGCTCCTCCAGCCACCATCACGCCCATGAAGATAACCACAACAAAAGTTACAGGACTCGTTTTCAGTCAAACGGCTTCAAACTGTGTCAGAGGTGAACACTCGCCAACACTAATGTCTTAACAGAGTTAAACTTTTTCACAAGCAAACATCAAAATTCATCCTTGAAGAAAACGAAGACGAGGACGAAGAGTCCGAGTTTACATACGGTTTGTTTTTCTGCCTCGAAAAGCTCAGTCACACCTGAGTGACCCGAGAGGAAAATAACACACACACACGCACACAAACACACACACACGGTCCCTGGTGGCTGAGAGCAGTCATCCACATCAACGCACCGCCTCCTAATCTCCTCCTGCTCCCTCATCTCTTTCCTCCTCTTTGTCATCTTCTCCTCTTCCTCTCCTACTTCCCTACTTCCATCCTGTCACTTTACCTTCCTCCCTACCTCCCTCCTCTCGCCCTTCTTCCCTTCTTTTCTCTTCCTTTTCCTTCTCTCTCATTCTTCTGCCCACATCATTCACAAAAACACGTATCAGCAAGAAACTAAATCACTGATTTAGACTTCAGGATATTTCATAGAGCTGTGAGCACAGAAGCTAAAGTAACGTTATTACACATGAAACAATCATTTAAACTTTAAAGAAAACGCTAACCGAGTCCATGACAGGAGAATACAACACAACATTATAGTACATACTGATTTTATAATCAATAAATCATGAGAAGGTTCAACCTAAAGATGTAATAACGAGCAGTGCCCTCTACAGGAGGAAACGTGTACAACACACTTTATTTAACAGGATGCCCTCTGACATCACAGCGACGCCCTAACAGGCTGACGTCAGCATGTTGCAATAAAAACATAAAACTGAAACGCGTTGCTGAGTTCTCTGCTTGCTCTCGTTTCCGTATTAATCCAGCCTAAACAGGAAGCAACTTCTTATCTGCCAATTCTGTTTATGGTTTTAATTGTGGAATAAAAAGTGGTTAAAAATTTTAGTTTTGTTAACAAACGTCATAACATTTCTTAAACTCTACTCGTGCCACGCCCCCCTCTGATCATCGTTACTCCTCCTCTTTTTTCTGTCCTCGCTCGGGTCGCTGAACTGATGAAAACTCGTCGTTGTACTGACCCGTCTGTTAAAACAAACACAGAGCAAAGCTTTCCCCTGAGACAACACTGACCCCTGGTGGTCGGGTCAAACATTTCTAATGATAATTTCAGTTTCACATCCACCAACAAACAGAAGACAATCAGGTTAAAGCTTAAAGACGAGAGAGGCTTGAGCCATCAGTCCAGAGCTCGTTAATGTCCTCACATCATTAAGACCCTCAGCTCATTGCGATCAATCACTCGTTAAGGCCCACAGCTCATTAACGCAGAGGGCACACTGAGACGGGGAGCTCATTAACAGCCTCTCAGCATCATTCAGGATGGAGATTAACTTTACTCAACAGGACAGAGCGGTAACACCTGCAGTTAGAGCAGCTCTCAAACCTGGACATCCTGCCTCAGCGTACATGAAGCCACGGCTCGAAGCAGTTTAACACATCTGAATCCCTTTGAATGTTAGCATTTAGCTTTGTGTAACACCACCCAGATGCTCACTTCATGTCTGATAAGGAGACAGAAACATTAGTCGTTTATGGCAGCTGTAGCTCACAGTAAACACTGTGATGCTAACGTTAGCTCAAGCTATTGATATGAAGGGTAAACAAAGTGCGATTTATTAACCTGCAACAAGCAGAATGACCGGGTGGCGTTTAAGCCGCACAGATACAGGATGTTTAAACTGATTTCCTGTTTCCTGTGCCAGTTTATTTATTTATTTCATTTCAGCTGGTTGTTGTGTTTTCATCAGGGAGGTTGCAGAGTGCCCTCTGGTGGACAAATTATGCAACAACCGCACTGATAACACAGTCGAACGGTGTTTTTATCCACATTATAAGGTTTCATTTATTGGCTGTTATACAAGCTGACACCGACACATACATGTATAACCATTACTGTGCATAATACTGATAAACCAGTCGGACTTTAGCAGAGATGCTCTTAAAACTGGAAAACCCTGAGAAAAATGGGAGCTTCCAGCTTCTCTCATCATCTCATGAACATCAGTGTCTGTAAAGCTTCAGTGGACACTGGAAGCTGGAGACAAACTTTACTAAAAAATGTCTGATACTGTTCAAAAATAGAAAGGATGCATGAGGAAGGTCAAGAGAGAGATGCTGAACACTGAACGTATCACTGAGGAGTAAAAAATAAACTCCTGACCAAAATACAGAAACCGCAGCTGGATTTAAGGGAGTATAAACAGTGAGGGAACCTTTAACATCCCTTCAACTGTAGAAGAAGAATCAGAAAAAGAAGAAGAAGAAGAAAGGTGGAGTCAGGACAAGACTAAAGAGGAGTACAAAGAATAAAAGGAACAACAACAACATGATGTAGTGAAGAAGTAAAGAGAAATTATAGAAGAGAAATGAAGAAAGGGCAGAACAAGAAGAAGAACAGGACATCTGATCTGTCGTGAGTGTAATTCACAGAGTGGACACAAGAGGGAGCCAGAGGACTTCCTGCAGACTTAGATGAGCTGATGAAACCTGGAGCTGAAACGTGACACGAGCGTTCATCGTGAGATTAAAAATGTCTGATTTTCAGTTTGATGAATGAAACTGTGGGTTAAACATGAACTCTGACTAAACTTTGGACATTTCAAATCAATGAAATCAAAACATAAGATCAGTCTGAGTGAAGCTTTTGTTGGAACATCAGATGGTTTTTGAGCTCCACTGAGAGACCTCGAGCTCAGACTTTAAAAAACTTTGTGCTAATCTGACACGTGACTCCATCACGATGAAGCGTCTCCATTGTGCCGTCTCTGTGGAAGCAAACCTCAGCCGCTGCTTTCTGAATGAATTGGGGCAGCACAGCAGACGCCGCCTGAATGTTAAACGCTCCTTTTTGTCTCTGCTGCGCTGCCACGAAATCATCCAAACTACAAACCAGCCTGGAGGAAGGTTGGGGGCAAACGTGTGTGAGATGCAGGTTTGTCCTTACAATGCTGTTGAGGTCGGAGTCGAAGCTCCCGATGTGGTGGGTGGTGTTGCTGCTGGTGTGAATGGACGCGGTTGTGGCGGCGCCCCCCAGGGGCTCCAGACCCTCCTCGTCCCACATGTAGGTGCCCCCGGACCCACAGCTGTCGGAGGGGGACAGGTCCAGGGACGAGCCGCCCTGCAGAGGGGACGGACATGTTTGATTCAGACCACGTGGAGTTTTTCAGCTTTTATTAAATGTTCATGACTGCAGATAAGAGCAGGACAGACGTCCTCCTCTGTCTTTCCCAACAGCGTCCTGCCTCGCCCGGCTTTCAGGGACAGAAACCACATCTACACCCTGCCTTTTAACTGTCCACGGGTGGGGCTGCTTTCACCTGCTGCACCTGACCTGTGAGTCAGGTCAAAGTATGACTCAAAGATTATGTCATGTTTCTGGAAATGGGTTTAAGGTTTGACAGGTTTAAGGTTTTACGAGGCTAAATATCTGAAGTAGGTCTATGAGGTGAGGCTGAAGGCAGGGTGAGGCCAAGCAGCATCCTCCTGTGCTCTGATATCAAAGCCTGCAGTTCCTCTAACGTCCACCAGAGGCTGACTCAGTGTTAAAGCTCTACAGCAGAAACAAACATGCTGACGGCCTCCTACAGAAACTCTTCATATCAACTGTTTTCACAACTCACCTGTTTAAACTGTATTAAGGCTTAAAGTCTGCATTATTAGGGGCGTGGCCTCTTTGACTGACAGGTGGATGGTGACACAGGCGGCTGTAGCAGCTAGCTGTCTGCTAGCTTCACCTCAGCTAACTGGAGTCCCTGAACTGGACCTCCGGACTGTGTTTGTGCTGTTAGACTCTATTTTTTGATACAAATGAAGCAGCCTACTGGCTTTTATTGATTTCTCTAATTAAAAAACAAAATCTGGCAAATGTAACAGGAAGTGTTGGCCCAAAACTACAAGAAATATGGCCGCTACAGCACAGGCTAAGCCACAGCATTAGCTGCTGTTGTGGGCAGTGAGGTGGTGAGCTATCATCAGTCAGCACTGATAGTTTGATGATAGTTTGATAGTTTGTCTGATTGGTGGATAGAAATTGTATGGGTTTAATGGCGGTACCTGCTCATGGTAGTCCGGCTGACTGGACCGTCTCCGGCGGGAGATTCGGGTCAGCTGATGGTCTCCTCGTTCACCTGAACACAAGCAGGATTTTTTTTTTTAAGCAGTCGTCTCGACACTTTTTCTCCTCCCTCCTGCTCCTCATACAACTCACCTGTGAGTCTCACGCTCCAGTCGATACCATCATCCAGAAAACACAGCCCGGTCGCCTTGGTGACACAATTAGCGACCACCTTGTCGTCATCAAACCTGGCGCACGATTGGTCGAGCCCGGAGTCGTCCTCCTCATTTTTGGAGGAGAGCAGCAGGATGCCGACGCCTCCGTTTCCTGCAAACAGCAGACAAGCGTCGCCGTGAAGTCGGATATTATTCTAATTTACTGACATCTGTATAAAATAAGAAATCTGATCTCACCGAGGTTGTCAAAGTCGTCCATGTACTCCTGACTGGTGTCGTTTCTATCCAGAGAGGAGGTGGAAGACAGGGACATGTCCTCCAGGGTCTCCCCTAAAATCGACACCTCTCCCTGGGATGCAGGCTCTGCCGGCAGCTCCTCTGCGTCCGGAGCCTCTGGAGTGTTTTCTGGAGGAGGACGAGCAGCTGTTAGAGAGAAACTACAAACAAACAAAAATAAAAAGCTGTGGGTAAAATAAAGAGTTAAAAAGCTGAACCTGGGCTGTTTTCTGTCGTCGAAGGCGTCTCTACAGAGTCCTTCCTTCTGCTCAGTCCTTGGTCGTCTACACACTGATTGGCTGTCGTCGCTCGCAGTGGGCGGGACTGCTTGATGAGTGTTGGGCGTGACATCTTGTAGCTGATGCCACTGGGCCTGGAGGTGGGGCCCAGGCTGGGTAGGAGGGGTTTCTTTAAGGCAGACGGAGGCAGGAGGGAGGGGAGCCCCGACCTCGCTGAAGCAGCAGAACCAACACTGGCTCCGCCTCTACCTGCCTGGCTGCTAACAGGTGGTTTCAGCAGGCTGCCTTTAGGTGGAGCCCTGCTGGTGGAGGGGGACTGAGGGAGGGACGAGGAGGAGGCGGAGGAAGGGGTGAGGGTGGGGGAGGGCTGCCGTCGGACCTGGGTGAGGCTCCGTGAGCGAAAGCGATCGTCTTCAGTGAGCCGGACGGAGACAGCGGAGCCGAGGCTGTCGCTGGAGTACGAGCGGTTGGCTGGAGTCTTCTTCTGGAACGGGGAACCAGCTCGAGATCCGGGACCAGAACCGCCGGCACGAGAGAGGAAACTCTGAGGCCGTCTCAGAGAGCTGCTGGGTCCGGGCCGCAGTTTGGGCCCCGAAACGCCGTTCAGGGCGTGTTTGGCGCCGTTGGTCGGCCCTGATGGACTCAGTTTGTTGGATCTGATTTTGGAAGCAGGAAGCGTGCTGGGGCTGAACTGTGGAGACGGCGATGATGATGATGCCACAGGCTGGCCAAAGCCACGCCCCTTTTCCACAGAGGCTGCTTTTTTGGCGTCACGCTGGGAGTAAAACTGCTGGACGCTGCTGCGATTCCGCCCGCCCTTCCCCCGGCTCCACGCCCTCTCCCCATCACCGCCGCCGTCCTCCATCAATCCATTTTCTTTCCTCAATTTCACAGAAATCGAACTCGGCACTCGGATAAATCCATTCTGTTTAGCCGAGGACGGGGGCGCCGTTAGGGCGCCGTTGCCCCCTGATGGTCCAGGGTGGTGGTAGAACCCGTTGGTGAGGCGGGTGCCGGCGCTGGCGGCAGCAGCAGCAGCACTGGTGCTCACAGCGGCGGTGGCGGCGGGAGCCGTCTGAGATCTGGGCCGAGAACCAAACTTGGGCAACCTAGAGACCATGGTGGGCATGGCGGGAGGGTCGACGAGATGAGGGGCTGACATCAAACCCCGCCCACTTCACCATGGAGACACAGAGTCAGAGGATCTGGACAGAAGACAGGAAAAGATGATGTTAAAGGTCACGACCTCAGAAACGTCAACTGTTCTGAAAACTATTCTTCTAAAACTCTAAATGATGAAATTTGATTTAAATTAAAAAAATGTTTTAAATTGTTTTACAAAGAAAAACAAAAAAGACACATTTCAGCAGCAATGTTTGGACATGTGGAGTCAAACGAATCCTGCGAGGTTCCCACGGTTAGCTTCACGTGCACTTTGCAGCTTATTCTGTGTGACATTTGTGTTTCAGTGCAGACAGACAGGCTGCAGGTGGAGCTTTGTTATCACCCAAAGCAAGAACCAGTTCAGCTCAGTTCAGAGAACGCTTCCATTTAGAGCTACGAAGGACCTTTACTGGAAAACCTTTCAAACGCCCGTTTGCTGCGGTTTCTCTGAACCACAACAAACAGCCAAACCAGCTCTCAGTGCAGCGTCTGCAGGCGCTCCTCACTGAGCAGAGGTGGACGATTAGAAGAGGACAAAGCTGCAGCAGCCTGGGAGACTTTGGTGAGCTCACTGGTATAAAAAAAGCCTGGTAGCCCACAGTGGGTGATCACATGATCGCAGGATCCCTCTGATGGTAAAGAAAAGCCTCCATGAGGTCACCATATTCAGTTTACCATAAAGAGCAAACTTTTCTCTTGGTTTAAAGAAAGTTTCTGAGGAAGAATCACTGCAGAAGCTTCAGGGATTGAACTTTACAGGCTCGAGTGATACTGTGGAAGTGTGCTGTGGAAGTGTGCTGTGGAAGTGTGCTGTGGAAGAGTGCTGTGGAAGAGTGCTGTGGGACTGTGCTGTGGTACTTTATTTATAAAGCACATTTAATAACAACAAAATGTTGGCCAAAGTGCTGTACAAAGATTAAAAAAAGTAAAAAAAATAAAAAATTACACAGTAAGAAATAAGATCAATAACAAATACCTGGTAACAGATGACTAGGTGGATAGATGGGTAACTCTCATGCGGTGTTGAAAGCCAATGAGTAAAAATGTGTTTTAAGATACTGGAACTGTGGTACAGCAGAGCTTTCAAACACCCTGATTACAGACTGCAGGTTTGAACGGCGACGTTACAGGAAAACGTCTCTGAGCCTCCATGTGGGTTCAGTCCTGATGATGGAGGTGAGATGGATGGACGCATGTTTACTCCAAACGTGTATTTTTAGCCTTCCCGCCCCCCCTCCTGGCCCCCGCTGAGCCCACAGATATGTTGGTATTCATAACACCAACCGTTCCCTCTGACTCTCCAGAAACAGTCGCTGAAAGAGGTCGTCTGAGTTTGTGCTGGTCGCTCTGCTCCACAGCAGCCACGTGATAGGCTGCTTTTATAACATTAGCATCGTTAGCTTGACATGACACCATCTGTGACGCGCACGCCGAAACATGGAGCTGCACGTGTCTCGTGCACTGACAGCATGAAGATAAACCAGCGTCCAAAACTTGTTTTTTTGCAACAATTCAGTTTCAAAAATCTGCAGAGCTCAGTTTGTGATCCTTATTTTTTAATATGCGGTTCCACCTGCAAGGCTCAGCTGTGTTATAAATAAAAGCTATTGTGTGGTTTTTTTTTTCAAACAAAGTGAAAGATGGATTTAACTGTAGATACGTGTTACTGCTGCAGGACTCTATTTAAACAACTCCTTGTTGTATTTTCATTCATTTTTTGAGGCCATAACAAACTGTTATTACTGTCGGTCACCTGCAGTACCTTCTCGGCCCATCAGGGGTCCCCGGCCTACACTTTGGGAATCCCTGGTTTAGTCCTTGATGTGATTCCGACTCTCAGACCTCTGACATGAATAAACGTGGATAGAAAAATAAACCAGCTAAGTTTAAGAGTATTAATCTGAATTTTGTTGATATTTTTAAGTTTGCTTGCTGTGAAAACAAACATGTTGGCAGGTTTTAAATCCCAGTGAACATCCGCTGCATCCACAGCTGAGCCCAGACTGAAACCTGCTGAACAAAGACACAACAGTTTCATTCATTTTGGTGATGATGCATGCTGCAAACGTTCCAGAAGTTTCTCAGCACCAATGACGTCAGGTACCCTGATGAAACATAATGAAGGTGTGAAGCCGACAGGCCCCGCCCTCCTGCAGAGAGCCGATCTGCGGCGTCTGCACAGAAACTAAATTACAGCCCTGAGGGAGCGGAAAAATCCAGAGAGGAGCAGCTCTGACTCCTGCTAGTGATTAACAGCTGAAACATGTGGCAGCTGATCGCTCTGCAGCTTCAGCGCTGTCAGCTCGTGTGTGTGTGTGTGTGTGTACGGGTTCGTACTATCCTGGTGGGGACCAAAATCTGACTTTTACTATCCTGGTGGGGACTTTCTGCACCGTGGGGACCAAAATCCAGGTCCCCTCGGGGTTGAAAGCAATTTTCACACTCAAAATGCGGTTTTACTGTCAGGGTTACAATTAGGTTATGGTTAGGTTTATGGTAAGGGTTAGGCATTCATTTTTAATGGTTAGGGTTAGGGTAAGGGGCTAGGGAAAGCATTATGTCAATGGGATGTCCCCACGAGGATAGCAAACCAGACATGTGTGTGTGTGTGTGTGTGTGTGTGTTTGGGCTGGCGTGGAGATAATGCTTAAATGCACTCCGCCCCTAATAAAAACAGTCTGCTGTTCCTGCACACAGACACACACATTAATGGTATGTCACACCCATCACACACACACACACACACACACACACACACATGTCTGGTTTGCTATCCTCGTGGGGACATCCCATTGACATAATGCTTTCCCTAGCCCCTTACCCTAACCCTAACCATTAAAAATGAATGCCTAACCCTTACCCTTACCCTAAACCTAACCATAACCTAATTGTAACCCTGACAGTAAAACCGCATTTTGAGTGTGAAAATTGCTTTCAACCCCGAGGGGACCTGGATTTTGGTCCCCACGGTGCAGAAAGTCCCCACCAGGATAGTAAAAGTCAGATTTTGGTCCCCACCAGGATAGTACGAACCCGTACACACACACACACACACACACACACACACACACACACACACACAGGTAAGACTGCATGCAAATCCAGAGGCCAGGAAACTGCAGGGAAACAAACCTGCGACCTGCTGCTGCGTGGAGTCGTGCAGCAGGTCGCAGGTTTGTGTGTCTCTGGTTGCAGAAGTTCATAAAAACACAGCGACAAGAGTTCAGTATACATAACTCAAATGTGTCAACACACACACGAGTGCATGTGAGTAATTCCCACAGACACAGACGTGACCATAGGGTGTAGCCTCACTGGTTCCTGCATCTTAATTAAGTTTAGGAGACTCTCGTTTCAACTGGAAAGGAATGCAGAGCAAATGCCGAGTCAGCACTCAGAGCTCAGGAATGTCATGGTTTTATATGCTGCACACACAGACAGCAGCAGCTGTTGCAGAGCTCAAATAATCAAACAAATTATATCTATCTATCTATCTATCTATCTATCTATCTATCTATCTATCTATCTCTATATATATATATATCTCTATCTATCTATCTCTATATATATATATCTCTATCTATCTATCTCTATATATATATATCTCTATCTATCTATCTATATCTCTATATATATATATGAAAAAGTTTAAAATTGGCTGAACTCTGCTGCAGGCTCTGGATCAGCTGAGCGTGGGACGAGACGCAGCGGGCAGGCGAACCACGGATCACATGGTTACAAGTGACTGAACTTTCAAAATAAAAGTCAGGGTGACTGCGTACTACTAGACAAGAAAATAAAACGTAAATAAAACATCATCACAAATGTGTTAATCAAATTAAAGAAGCAGCAGCAGCCAAATTATTCTTCAAAAGGCATAAAAACTTCTGATTTTATAACTTTGTTCTTTGGAAGGAGACGATTCTTTTCACATCGCACGATCAGGACCCACACACCTGTGTTCCTGAGCCCACAGAGCCTCCATCACAGCGCTGTGTGCATACATGCTGGTGTTGGTCAGACTGTGAGTGACCTCAGAACACTCCTGATCCATCAGTTTATAAGTATCACTAACTCTACATTAGTGTACATTATAATCACTCTCAAATATCCTTATAGATCTGAGCTGTTAGATTTGCCCTCTTGGCCTGTGCGGCCTTCAAAGACACTTTTTACTGGGATAAATAAAGACACATCAAAGTCACTTTGCACACCGTCACAAGGAAATGACTTGATCTCCTTCGTGAGACACGTTGGACAGATTACAGACCGACGAGTCATTTACACTTACAGCCAGTTACTCTGGCGTCAGAGCGAAGCCCCCCTCTCACGTTGTGCTGATGCTAAAACCAGAACCGTCCCTCCGAGCTCGCCCTCAACTCAACTGAGCATCACGAGCTTTTCTGGAGGCCTGAAATCAAACAGCTGATGTGCTTATCGAGGAGCGAGGTAGGTAAGGCGTGACCGCTGAAGAGCTTGTGACTTCAGCTTGAGAGCCGCAGAAAGGCCCGGAGCGGCCAGCTGCTGGATCATCTGCGCGGCCCGAAGGCTCGCGGCCACGTGCTTCACTCACAGTAACAACATTATTCAGCATCAAGTCTCACCTCTAAACTGAGAACATGTTTGCCATCACTGACGTGAATAAAGAGATGCTGCAGAAAGCTGACTCACAGCTTCCCCTCAAACACTCGTCACAGCTGGTAAAGAACGATGAACTCGGGCACGGCTGGACGTTACCGTCACTGTGGCCAAAGAGCAAACTGCCTCAGGCTCACAGTGAGGGGCACCATTGTGTATCCATTTACTTCATCTGTATAGTACTGCATTTATGAGACACTCTTATTTTTATCTACAGAATAAAGGTTTATGAATAATTCAGGTAAAAGACTCTGTGCACAGCGCTGCTCTGAGGCAGACTCATCATTTCCAACACTCTCCTCATCGTCATCATCGTCAATATAAATATAATACTAAATCCACTTTTTCCAGCACCGGGTTTACGTTACTGCTTCTGCTTTGAGGATGAGTTTCTGTGGGGGAAGTTTAAGTGTGTCATGGTCACGAGTGATGGAAAGGTGACACACGAGGTCGGCCGGTGGATCAGCGTGGTGTCCACCCACCCCTGTTCTAAGAGCAGAGTGGAGACCCCGGTGATGGACCAGGAAGCTGCTGGTCATGTTGGTGGATTTGGGGAGTACAGATTTCAAACATGCTTTATTAAAGATGCTTCAACAACGTGGACGCCCTCCGGGTGTCCTCGTTGCTGTTTACTGGTTGAGTGCTGAGCTAACGTTAGCATGGGGGTGTAAACAATGGTAACCATGGCTTCCGTTAGTTTGCGAGGTAGTTGAGTTGTGCTCACAAAGGCAAAGATGGGACTATTACTGTGGAGCTAAAAAAGGTAACCAGGCCAGCGCTCATGTTTTCATCATCTGATGGTAAATAAATGTAAAAAGGTTAACGTCCAGATTAAGGTCACATGATTCATGTGCTGCTTCAGGACAGCAGGCTGGTGAGATTAGGGATGAAGACCAATTAACTGTTCAGGTGGGAGTTTTTCTACACTTGTGTCACATTAACTGACACGTAGCCACGTCCTCAAAAAACTCCAGTCATGATGATGTCACAAAGCCTGCAGCAATACTGTCCTCCTGTGTGTGTCTGTGTGTGTGCGTGTGTACGTTTGTATTGCCAATGTTGTGGGGACATAAATCTGTCGGTGACTTTGTGGGGACTCGACTTCTCTTTGGTGGACAAAGGACAAATCCACGACTTGAAGCATTGAATGTAAGCTGGTGTAAAGTCCTCTGAAGTGCTGCGAGCAGGACTGAGTGCAGCTGTACTGCAGCAGAAGCACTGCTGCGATACCAAGGACACACAGGAGGAATGAAGACTGATGAACGAGGTCAGGGCAGAATCATAATGAGATCCTCTCTCCTCGCTCTCGTCTGTGTCTGCACACTGTGGCTCTCTCTCTTTATCCTGTGTTATTTATCAGCCTCTCTCCATCACTGGGCCTCTTGTTAATTTGGATTCTCTTCAAGTTGAAACTGAGCTGAGCAACAATCCCGACCCACAGAATATTTGACAGTGTTGTGCTGGCACTGATGCTCCGAACATTTCATGGTTCCTGTACAAACATTCAGAGTTTCAAATAGTGAGCTGTTTATGCTCAGACTGCACACTACTCAAAACACACAACTGTGCACTGCTTGTTCTACTGTTGACTCCGTGTGACCTCAGAGAGGGGATCACTCACAAGCTCCGCCCACCTGATGTTCAAATCTCAAGTTTACAAAGAAAAGTCTGTCAGAAGAAAGTTGGATAACAGGGAACAGCAGTTTTCAGACATAACTGACTGCAACAAGGCCCAGCATGAGAGGAAAAAGGCTTATTTCCAACTGTGAATCATGCAAAGCTACCTTCATGGGGTTCAAGAACCAAAACGTGGGGCTGGAAATGAAACATGGGCCGTTTATCACAGTGGTGACAGTTCCTGAACCTCTGATTTATGACTGATGATTCTCTCAACCATTAGTTCCCATTCAGCAATAACTTTTATGTCCGAACGGATCAAAACGAGTGCTTATCAATCAAAAACACAGCTGTAGTAGTTTTACATCGTGGTCACCGTCCACAGTCCAGGACACATGTTAGATAACTGAACACACACAAGATAAAGACACCATGCAGCCTATCTGAAGTGGTACATGCTGAACAAACACGGTGCCAAAGTTCAAAGTGTCTGCATGTGAGCCGCGACGAGGAAAGTCCAGTCGGTTCCCTCACCTCCTCTCGTGCACTGCACCAACAACCTGCTGCGTCAGCGCTCGCTGGTGTTCCCCGACCTCTCTGCGTGGGTCTTTAAAGCCTCACACATAATCCAGTTTGGTGTCACGGCTGCTCGATGACTTACAGGAGAGATTTAAGCCGGATGAACAAGTGTGTTTAAGATAAGAGAAGCAAACACACAGAGGATAAGTCAGCTCAGAGTGTGAGCGGTGTGGATAAGGCCTCGGCTGTTTGGCTGTGAGCCACAGAGTCCATTTGAATTAATGAATGAAAAGCCAGGTGTAAAGTCAACTCGCTGTTTGTTCGTTTGTTTAATGGATAAGAAACGAGTGAACTGTGATTACAGCAGCAAACCTCACAAGAGCAAAGATAAAAACCATTCTCAGCACCAAAAACTACAGACGCCCGTATCCTTATCCTTCAAATTCCCACACGCAGAGTGTTAGCGGAGCACCACAAGTGGACTATTCCACAGTTAAAAATGGGCTTCGAGAAATACAGCACTCCCTCTGAGGCTGGATTACCAGTAGGCAGCTCCAAGTTTGCTCCATTGTTCCAGTTTACGTAACTTAATTCACTGCAAACCAGTCGGAACTTTGCGCCACTTCAGCTGCAGCTTCCTGAGAGCGCCGTACCAAACGTGCAGCTTTTTCCCCCAAAGACGATGTTTGCATTAACAGCTGAGTGCTGAGGTGTCTGCCATCATCAGCCATCATCAGTGAATCTGAGCTGCTCGTGTTGGAGCTGAAGCCAGTGAATCATGGACCGGCAGTTACCTTCATTCATTTATATAGAAAACAGAGAAGACTTTGCATAAAAGGAAGTTTTAAAAGTGTCAGTGAGGCAAAGCTGTTCCTGGAGGCCCAGGATACGAACACAGAGCTGGAAATGATCTGAGCAGCTCTCCATTAAACTCCGAGTCTGGATCTGAAATCTGCAGAGAAGCCTGAGTGCTGCTTACGTGTCCTGACCTTGACGGCTTTGTTATCGACAGAGCGTATCGATGAAGGATACCGGGGTGATCCGAGCCCGAGACTGACTGTACTGTGCTTATGAGTCACTTTCACTAATGCAGTTCACAGAAGATGAGCCAGAAAACAGAGCTGCTGGGAATCAGCATCCAGCGTTTATCTTCTGAAGCTCCAACAATCAGCGAAACTATCAGAAAAGACATCTGCAGCTACAAACAGCAGGTGATGAGCGCCTCTGTGAATCCAGGCGGATGTGACAGCAGAGAGAAACATACAGAGCTGAGTATGTTCAAGTAACTTAATGGAAAACCGTCAGAGAACGAAAGCAAACACGCTGAGGGCGCAGCTACGTGACGCTGCGAGGTCTCGTGTCCGACACGTCGTGTCTGAAATGGTTTTAATTCCATATCTTTAATTCTTTGGATGTCACAGAAAAATTACAACTGTAAAGTGAAAATCTAGATGAAACAGCATCTTTTGTTTCCCTTCACCAGCCGCCTCCTCCTCCTTTGACTCCCCCCTCCTTTATGCATTATCCTGCTCTTACTCCCCCTCCTCTTCCTCTACTGTACATCCATGCAGCCATGCTCTGAGCTATCGATGCCTTCATGCTCCAGTTCTCTGCTCACTCAGCTGAGCGGAATCGAGGGCTGGCAGCGAGACGGCCCGGAAAGGTCAAACACGTCCATCTTTAATCTGAAATCAGTTCAGCCAGGATGAAAAAGGACCTTGCACGCAGCTACTTTACTTATCACTGTGGACCGCTGTCCAGAGCAGGGGGTCCGCTGCAAACAGTCAGTATTGGCATCATCAAATAATCTGGAGATTATAAAGGAATATATTCATTTACGTTTTATCGAAATCCCCAAACCCACCAAAAAGCACCCATGCATGCCACAAACCAAAGAATACTTCATGTATAATGAAGCAGGGCCAAAACTCATCACTGTTTTATACAAATTCAGACATTTAGTGCACTGATGTTAAATTTTGACTGCACAGTTTGTAAATCATCTATATGAGGTGCGAAACTACGCAAATATGTGGCTTTCCTATTATTATTGGACATAAATGACAATGACTCACTAAAACATGTCAGTTATCAAATTATTGATCAACTAATCGTTCCAGCTTCAAATGAAACACCAGAAAATGGTCATTGACTTCTTAAAGTTTAATTTCCACAGATGAGTTCTGAGTCAGACGTCCCGGATTCCGGACTCTGTCCGTCGGTTTATTTCACAGGAACGACGACCTCGTCGTCTCCTGACAGACGGCGCTCTCTCTCAGATTCTCAGGTGAATGTTTCCGCTCCACGGGGTCAGATTTCATTCACACTCGGAGTGAGAAAGGCCAAAAGCTGCTGGAGCAGAGCTCACAGATGGACCAGCGACACAACAGATGGTGTGGATGGAGCTCGCTGCGTGCATGAAACGTGACACCATAAATCTTGGACAGCGAGTACAAAAAGTCACAAAAAGTAAGACGATCCATTAAAAGGAGAGAATTTTAATGAATCTGCAGCTCCTGCAGCAGGATCATCTTCCATAATCAGTCAATTGTTACTCTCAGCCTGACCAACAAGCACAACAAAAGAAGGTATCACAGAGTATTTTTCTATTTTACATTGATTACAAGGCTAAACTGAACACATCACATCACCACCAGCAGCTGGTGGACAAAATATAAAACAGCGGAGTTCCTCAGGGTTTGAATTTAGGTCCTCTTATTTTTCACATCATATGGAAATCTGAATCTAAAGACTGTAAATAGAGAAATGCTACTTTTGTTTGATTTCGAGAAAAACTTTAAACTTTTACTACACATAACTTGAGTTTCAAAAAACAAAAAGGTTTACATTTGAATTTTCATTTTATTTTGCAAAGGGTAATAATCTGTACAGTGCAGAACATTATTTAATTTTTGATATCTTGCATTTTGCGTAGTGCATGTAACTGTTAGTTACAGGTATGCTGCTACATTTTGTTATACTGCTTATGACACAGGAAACAAAGCTTCGCTTCACTGGCCTGCCTGCATAAACCAATGTGTCAATAAAACCTCCTTCTGTGTAAGATGCTGAAAAACAACACCTCATTCACACGTTAGGCTCATTGCCTGAGTCTGTTATGTAATATTTGACCTATTAAGTTGCTCCAAATAACAACAGGAGAGACTACATGTGAACGCTCTACCTCTGAGCCTTCTTAAAGATAAAGAGAACTCTGTGCTGCTGTGGAGGGTTTAAAGGCCAGATGTGATGTAACTGCACTCACGAGGACACGCTTGCTGCTGTTGTTATATCAGAAACACTCACAGGTTTATCTGAACTCTGCTGCTGGGGTTCCCCACGTCTGTCCAGGTGAGGAAAGAACAGCAGGACATATCTGAGCTCCTCGAGCTTTCAGGAGTCCCACCAGCTGGTGATGAACAACTTCATGTGCATCAACAAAGAGATGTAGTTCCTCTAATGTCCACTTGTGGCTCGCTAATAAACACATTTACAGCCTGATATGAATATAGCTAGCTCTAAAGCTAGTTCATTATTAAATCTCACTTATTATGCAGGTAGATGGTGGCACAGGTGACTTTAGCTGCTAGCGGTCTGCTAGGCTTTCCTTCTAATGCAATTAGCTGATTAATAACATGGCTGCTGTGAACTCAGAGCGTCCAAGAAGTCCACTCCAGTGTTTTATTATTTGGATGTTGCTGAGCACTAATTAGCAGGTAACTGTGTCTGCGTGACGCTTGCACAGTCTGTGGACGCAGCTTGCTAACCAAGCTAACTAGCATTAGCAAGAAAACAAGGGACTCCGCCCTTTTGTCCAAATATGGTCACTTCTGGCTCCAAAAGAACAACAAGAGAAAACATCCATCCTTTATTTAAAGTGGACAGCTGTAAATTTACCAACTGTGCCAAATGAAACTGACCCCAAACAGCAAAGCCTTATGGGTAATGAGGACAGGACTGTTGAGAAGCAGGCAGCGCAGACAAACATGGCAGCCTGATAATCATGTCTGCACAGTTAGAACAATAACAATGCTCCTGAGCTGTAGCTCACCAACTCTTTATTTCCACCTCCGTGCGTGCAGATCACCCGAGGACAGATGTTATTGGCTCAGGGCAGAGTAACATTACCTCCTCCCTGCCTCCATCACCGAGCACAAAAAAGCTGCACTAATCTTCCAGACATGCAAAACCCTGTTTAAGTGACCTACACGTCTCAAACTCATGTGAATTAAACAGACATGACATTTAAACATGAGCCAGACTGTCGATTTGTTGTAAGAAAGCGGCTCTCTAATGAAGCCTGAAGTCAGAGTGAGTCATCATTTCTCCGTCAGTCCAGGTCACGGTGTGGTTTCTGACTCCTCCTCAGTCAGGATGGCTCCCCATCAAAACAACAGAGCCACATTTAGCCGAGCCGTTTTATTATTCATGGCTGCCGCTCGGATGCAGGCCGTGAGAGTCATCATTCGATCCGCACAGACTCAGCAGCAGGTTTCTTCCAGGCCTGATGTCCACGCTGTCAGCCCAAATACTCAGGCAGTAAAGAAAGCGGCGGGCTCGCACGCATTACTGCGCTCCACGCAGGAAAGACACGATTTTAATAAAACTCTGACCTCATTTACTTTATTATTTTAAAGGCTGTAACATTCAAATATGTGTAAATGATGGACACAAAGGCTGACGTGCAGCTTTGCTGGCTGTTGTTGTTGTTTTGTGAATTATTAATTATTATTATTATTATTATTAGCTCATTTTTGATGACAGCTTATTGCTTTATTTCTATTTATATGCTGCTATCAACTATGCAGCTGTTGGAAAATATTGGAGTTATATGAGGAGTTTAGTCATTTATCATGTATTTATTTTCCTAGATTCACCTAAAACAGACAGTTTAACAACTTAACAACAAATTAACATTACGCACAAAATTTAATTTTACTCAAAAATACAAAAAACTGTTCAAAACAGTGAAAACTATTTTAAATAATTAGCATTTTAATATGCACATGTAAGGAGGCAGGTTGCAGAAGAGCTTCTCTGAACACACAGCACATGAAACCTTGAAGCAGGGCTGCAGCAGCTGAAGACCCCACCGGGTGGGACCCACTCAGCTAAGAACAGGAAGCTGAGGCTGCGGTTCACAGGCTCAGCACATTTAACACCAGACATGGAAACATGAGCAACATTCAGATGGTAGGATCAGAACGCGGCGTGAACGTGAGTTCCTGGATCATCCTGCCTTGTGCCAGTGCGGTGGAGGCTTTCATGGACGTGCAGCTGAGAAATGAAGTGACTGAAGAACTTTTACATTTCCTCCTCATTGATTCTGATCAAAGAGCAGAGACCAGGCTGTGCAGCAGCGCTGCAGCACGCAATTATTAACTGCCTGTGGTTCTAAAACCTCCACGCAGGCAAACACACAGCAGGAGAGCCCCGCCCGGGTGGCTATTAGACCAACAAACACACCCTCGTCCAACACAGACACACACAGAGGATGTGCGAACTTTTCCCACAGACAGTTTTCAGTCTGAAGTCACACTGATGACGGTGTCGTGGGATTTCAGTCTCATGCAGGAACTGGTCTGACTGGTCTCCAGCGGGGGGTGATGACAGCGAGGATCCACGAGGAGATTCTCGTCATTTTCATAAACAAATGTGTTTGTGCTGGTCGTTGTTTAAAGCATCCAACAGGTTTCTGTGCTCGTCTCTTCAGCGCTTTCAAAAGACTGAATACTATATGATACAAAATCTAATGATAAATATTTCAGTATTTGCTCGTGCTGCCTGGAGGTCGCTCGCTTCCACCCTAACCATGTCAACTCCATCCTCCCCAACTCTGTCTGCAGCTCCCCCCCCCCCCATCCAGACCACGTCACAGCAACAGGAAACCACTTCTGCAGATCAGCAGCTCAGACGCAGCTTTCATAAACCTGAAGGATTAGACTTGGAACAATTTAAACATATTTTTAAACTGGATTTTTCCACATTTTGAATGTTTGATTCTTTATAATTAAATATGTGAAAAACATGAATCCTGATAGAATTTTTAAAAAACATTAAGAATACTTTTATCATGTATGTATCATAATGTGTATATTAGATTTGTTACATATTACTCTATTAATGTTACAAAATATTTTTATTATTGTACAATATAAATAAACTAACAATATATTAGTTAAAAATATTCCATGTTTATCATATTCTAAAACTGGACTCTGTTTTCTTTCCTCTTGCATTTATTATATCGTTTATTTTTATTTGAGAACGTTTCAGTATTTATTAGGTAATATTTACTTCATATTTTTCTGCCACGTTTGAGTTAAAAAGTAATTTTTATTTCCCATTAATTTAATTTTAGATTAGTTTTTCATGCTTTTTAATAATATTTTTAAGTCAATTTCCACTTTATTTCCAGACATATATTCTTTTTATTCCTCGTTTTTCAGAGATTGTATTTTCTTCTGTTTTTGGGTTCATTTCTTCTAAGCAGTTAATAAAAAATGAATTCAATAAATAAAGATTTCTGGCTTCTTAGACAACTTCAGCTGATCTGAAGTCAGTCTCACTGATTTTCTTTAAACTTTAAAAGGAATGAATTTTCCACATGAACCCTTCTCATGTCCTGATGTAATTTGTTTCTGCATGAATAACTACACTTACATCACTACATCAGCCTTTGTTTACATGTTTCGTTTCCTCCACACTCGTCCTTGCCGAGCTCGGCTCACATGATCTGATCAGTGAGGAAGCAGCAGGCAGACACCACCCAGCTAGAGATCCACAGATTCACCAAACATTTCCTGCTGCTGACCTCCATCAGCACAGACGGAGAGGCCATCAGATATCGCTCCAACAAGCTCACAGCGGAGGACGAGGATTGCACGATCACAGAGAGACATCCGCTGTTAGCATTAGCTTAGCACCAACGCACAACCAGAGCTGCGATTTGAGCTCCGACATGCAGAAGAAAGTTTCCACCAGTGAAACAAAAAGCTCAGATTTAATTTACAAAGATGACACAGGATGATGAGGACTGAGATAAAATCAGAGAGGGTCAGATGTAACGCTGACCTTTGGGGGAAATTACTTTTAAAAAATAAAAATTGGAGCTAAATGCTCATTTTCTTTCATTCATACATAACACGTTACAAAATGCTGCCTCAGCAAACACGATTTTAATCTTTGGGTCGACACCAAGGTGACCTCCATCTAAACCCCTGCAGAGCGGCTCGGCCTCCAACACGCACACACAAACTTGTTTTCATCTAACACGGGGACTCCACTATCTTGATTTGCCAGCCCACAGAGGACACTCACTGTGCCATCTGTGCTGAAGGCCTGATGGAAAACATTAGCCTGAGGAAACGAGTTTGAAACAGCAAAGTTAAACCTGCTCAGGCTGCAGGTAGGACTACACCTTCCACTTCAATTATTCATCCAACAGTCTGGAAACAATTAATGTTTGATCAGCTGGATCCAAACTCCTCCCTCTGCAGCTCCTTTGTCTTCCTCGGGGTTGAGAGCGGGCTACAGACACAAAAGGCCAGGACCCGTCTATGAAACTAGCTTCTGTTTCATTGGTATGTGAACAAAAACCTGAACAGGAGGCACAAAACTAATGAAAGCACCAGCAGGGCTTCTGTTTTCTGTGCTGTGACTCATCCCCTCTCCGTTATCTGTCAGGCTCTTCGTCTCAGAGGGAGAGGGCGAGGAGGAGAAAGGCAGGACTGAAGTCCAGCCGGGTGGAGAGAGAGACAGATGGGCGGACAGACTGGACTCCTGCCATCGGTCTCGGTGTCAGCAGGTTCCCTCAGAGAGCCGCTGAAGCTGGCAGCGAGAGCGCCACAGGGCAGCAGGGGACTCGTCTCTGCAGCTGCTTTCACACCTGATTCTGCCGACCAACCCACGTCAGCTCACTTCACAGTAAACGCGGTTAATTTCATCATCCACCGCTGCCTTTCCTCCATGACTGCAGACTCCAGGGCTCGTGCTCCAGTTTAAGACTCAGGTTAAATGCCCGGATGATGCATTAGACTCTGGGACGCCGTCCATCACACTCACTGCTGAGGCCTGCGGTACTTTCTCTTCATGCTGACGGGGAAAATCAAACTCCACGTTTTGTCTGTGTGTGCTTTCACACCGAGCAGTCAAAAAATCATCACCATCACACACATCTGGATCCACTGAATGAAACTTACTCAGACAGGGGAAGCTGAACCTGTCCATGTTATTATTAACGTAGTGCTTCCAGCTCGTTAGGAGGCAGAACTTGAGCTTAAAGTAAATAAACAAATGTGTGTGATGATCAAAACTCATTTATAAATGAATTCAACTTGACGTTTCATTCCTACAATAAATTGGAATCGAGCCCAAATCTGACTGAAGTTTGGTGACTTCACCTCAGCGGTCTGTTCTGTACCTGAATCTGATTGGCTGTTATGACTCCCACATCAGCTGCTGATTGGCTCTTTGTAGGTAAGCCTTTATGTTAACTAACCCAACTGATCGGTCAATAAAAGAAAAAAACCGACTAATCAGCTGAGCACTGATTAACTGAATAATGAATTAGTCCAATAAAGTAGTCAGTAATTATTCACTGAGACGGTTCACTGCAGTAAAAACATCTGTTTTATAAACAGCACATTAATCAATCAGCTGATCTGATTAATACAAAGAGCAGTTATGTTATTACCAGGTTAGTTTAGCCGGTAACTGATAACTGCTGTGTGACGTCAGGCTCTTAGAAACAACACCAAACTAAAGTTTTACCGTCCTGTGATTTTCTGAGCTGTGTGAGTGATTGCTTCACGGGAAAGAGACCGACTGATCGATTAATTGTTCGATCAGTTCATTAAAATAATGCACTGTCTCAAGTCTCGTTATCTTTAGGACAAAATGATCAAAAACAACCCGTAACCTTTTCTGACATCAGATAAGTCACACACCTGATCAGCTGACAGAAAATCTAAGTGATTAATCGATTGTGAAACAGATCTTCTGTCTGACCCTCAGGTCTCTCTCTCACACACACGCGCGCGCACACACGCACACACAGAGCCTGGACGTGTGTGTGTGTGTGTGTGTGTGTCCTCTCAGCAGATGTTTCCTCACACTCACCTGCGAACCACTCGGAGCATCTGACGCCGAAATGCGGAAATGTGCTGCTCGACTGGATGAAGACAGCCGAGCTGTAATGGGGCTGTGAGCCGGGATGTACCGGGCTACGAGCCGGGCTGTGCCGAGGTAATATCCGGCCGCTGGCGGTGTGCTGGAGGCCGGGCGGCGGTAAGAGTCCCAGTAAACGGCGCTGAGCTGTGGGGCCTGTGGAGGTTCCTCCCAGGCTCGGTCGGTCTCGCGCTGCCGACGATCACCTCCGCGCGCCCTGACGGAGAGGAGACGCTAACGTGAACGCCTTTTGTCCGCGTGCAGTCTGTTTGTGCCGCACATGCTCAGAGCTCGAGCCGCTGCTGCTGAATCATCCACACACGCGCGTGCACGCGGACAGCGCTTGCGCGAGGCACAGCTGACTCTGACGTCACGCGGACGCTGTAAACAAAACCCTTTCGTGACCGGCAGCTCATCAGCGGGTACGGAGGTGAACACACACACTTATTCAAGTTAATGTTGAACACCGGAGTTTCAATATCAACAGAAAACATTCCACTTCCGGCTGCCGCAAAATTAACAGGAAGACTTTTACTTTGAAAGGCTGGAGGACTCAGCGTGCTGACCGTGGTGTATGTAAACCTGCAGGCAGAGCCCAACAGGTATGGAAGCCCGTTTCCGCGTCAAAAAAAAAAGTATCCGTAACTCGAAATTTCGAGTTAATAAGTCGAAATTTCGGGAAAATTAACTCGAAATTTATAGTGGATACTTTTTTTTTAGTGGCAGAAACGAGCTTCCATACCTGTTGGGTCCTGTGTGGATGAACGTCTCCATGAAGGATGACTGGACAGGTGGACTCACTTTTCTTAGATGACACTTTCAAAATTCCTCGAATAAAGAATTACTTAAAGATCCAAACTTCCTTATGGAATTTTATTCCTTGATTTTATTTTGCTCTGCATTTACAAAATTCCCCTGAAATGATCAGCTTTTCATAAACAGATATAAGATGACCTTTATAAGATGACCTTTATTAGTCCCACACGTGGGAAATTTGTTTTGTCACAGCAGGAAGTGGACAGTGCAAAAGTTATGAAGGACAATTAGAATAAAATAAAATAAGAATAAATACAGTACACAACTGTACAGAATAGAATAAAAATAGAATACTATATACAGTAGAATAAAATAGAATAAAATATACAATAGGATAAAAATAGAATACAAATGCTATATACAACAGAGTGAAAAATACAACGGTGCCAGAAAGATTATTGCACAAAACATCAGTTTAGCCCACATAAATGCTTTATATGGAACAACAGCTATACTTTTTTATAAAAACAAATCCATTTTATTCCAGAATTGGTCGGATGAAACATTCTGACAGTAATGAAGAAGGGAATATGTTTATGTATATTAAATTTCCCTCTGCCATAAAAATGAAATTCCTGTTTCTGTGAAGGAGTTCAGGGTTGTTGTTGATGCTGTAGCCTCAGGACTGTTTTCACTTCTCAGAGGTGTCACAGGAAACGGAGCCCAGCCTCCACCTCCTCAGGCTTCTGGAAATGAAGAGCCGGACATCCCGAACCCGTTTCTTCCAAACTGCACCCGTCCACACTCTTCTCAGCCACACTGCTCCGTGGAAAACATCTGTTGGAAAAAGTCTGGCTTTAAACCAAAGTTCTGTCTGACCAACAAAGTAAAGGAAGTTTCTTTTACCTTCACAGGTTTGAGCCAACGAACCCGAGCGCTCACAGACTCAGAGCTGATGTCAATGTGAATTGTAGTTTTTGTGAAACTGATATGAAATCAATGGATTGTTTATTCTGGTGTTGATCGTTTAAAATCATCTCTGGATGAAACGTTCGTGTTTTTCTCATAACTTTTCCTTATGCTGGAACAATGTTTGGATACACAGACACTGACATTAACCTGCTGCTTACACTGTCCACACTCAGTATTCATAAACCCAACTTCTCGAACCATGAGCCAAATTTCACTGAATTACTTTTGTACATAAAGTAGAATGTCTGTGAAGGTTCTCAGTCATCCAGGTCATCGTAATCTAAGGAGCTTGGAAAGAAAAGCGTCTGGACTTCTTTAACTTAAAGAAGTCCAGACGCTTTTCTTTCCAAGCTCCTTAGATAAAGTAGAATATTTTCTCAGTAGCAAACAGCAAGAATAAAAGAACATTTTACAACATGATTGAGAACCTTCACAGACAACATGATTAAACATTTTCTTTTAGTTCTATAGTTGTGTGTTATATGATTTGAAGCCCCCAGTGGACTCAGGCTGTCTTCTTTGTTTATTTCCTTCCTCGTCAGCCTGATGTGCGCCACGTTCCGTTTGTGACCGTTTCCTGTGACGTTTAAACACGCCTCAGAGGCAGAAGCATCTCCCAGGACCAGTAGCGGTTTTTGATATAGGCGACATGGGCAGTTGCCCGGGGCGGCATCGTGGTTGCGTGGTGGGGGGCGGCATCACGGGTATCGGCAAAAAAAAAAAAAAGGTTGGTCGTACTCATGCTGCCCCGACATCAGCCAGCGCATTTTGGCGATGTCATAGGCACAGATCGGTTTTCTATCGCCCATTTGCTGGGAGTAAGGGCGCCCTCCGTTTGCGAGGTGCGCCTGCTGCTTGCGGCACAGGGAGGAGAGGGCGGGGCGGAGGGGGATTCTGGCTGGCTGGAGCAGCATCTAATAACCAACTCACAAAATAAAAACAAACCAACAAACACAACATTATGATACTGACTTATATTTTGCACCGATGTTTTTTCGAAATTCTATACGCGAAAAGTGAGCGCGAGAGCCCTCGGTGCGCCTGCGCGCTGCTGAAGTCAAAGTAAACTTTATTGTCATCTCCGCTACATACAGTCCAGTATATAGAGAGACGAGACGATGAGGCTCCAGTTACAGCAGTGCAAGTAAACAAACAATAAATATATGAAGAGTAAGAAAATAAATATACACTTTAGGACGAGGGGTAAAGGGATCAATTTAAAATTTATAATTTACAATTTGATGATTTAAAGTCTTACACAAAACATTTCATTTATAATGTTGTAAATCCAAGCCCATTATGTATTCATGATCTGAATCCTGGGTTGTGTGAAATCCCAGAAATAAACCCTCGACAAAACATATCTGTGAACTAAGGTGTAGGTCTATTAGGTTATGTTGTGGTGATCCTCGGGTTGGGGGATTTGTGTTCATACTGGAGTGCAAAATTAAAACCAAAGGAAGATGGACAAGAAAAGTTCAAAGCCATCAGGTGCTCCGTTTAGAAAAAAGAGAAAAGAAGAGGAGGAGAAACAGCAAAAGATACAGGTAAGCAGATGTGTGATTGGATAATGGCAGGTCATCCTGAAACAATCAGAATCATAATCAGAATACTTTATTAATCCTTAAGGAAATTATGTGAGTTACAGTTGCTCCAAAAGCAAAATTGCAAAAATAGTAACAGTAACAGACTAAACTCCAAACAATACATTATGTTACAGATTTTACAAATGTAAGAAATAGCACTAATATATACAAATCACTCAATTATAAATGTCAGAGGTGATTATAAATAAATATCAAGAAAATTGACAAGAAAATTACAGAGCAGAAAAGAGCGTGTGTAAAAAGGATGTAACTATTGCATAGTTCACAGTGTGTTAGATGGAGGAGTTGTACAGGGAGATGGCCACGGGCAGGAATGATTTCCTGTGTCAGTCAGTGGTGCATTATGGGTAATCTCAGTCTCTCACTGAGCGTGCTCCTGTGACGAGCCAGCATGTCATGGAGTGGGTAGAAGGTATTAATCATGATTGTCCTTATCTTGGACAACATCCGCCTCTCAGACACCACCCTAACGGAGTCCAGCTCCATCCCCACAACATTACTGGCCTTGTGGATCATTTTATGGAGTCTGTTGGCATCTGTGACCCTCAACCTGCTGCCCCAGCATGCAGCAGCATAGAAGACAGCACTGACCACAGCACAGATACAACAAGAAAACATTAATTAGTAGGGATAGTGAAAACTTCTGTTTACGTTTGTAAGCCACTCGGCTATGATAGTAAACAGTAGACATTGATGTAGCTTACTGAATCTTTTGGACTGTGTTCAGCACAATATTAATTAGTCATTGTCAATTGTTGATTTGTCCTGTTCTCATTGTACAACGAATTATGATTGAGGGAGGGTTCGCTCAGGGCGCCAAACAGGCTAGGACCGCCACTGCCCAGGACTCCCAGAAACCTGTAAAAACTCTGACAGCGTCACAGGAAACAGAAAGCCAGGCTGTGATGGTGACGTGTGTCCACCAGAGGGCAGAGTTTCACTGCCTTTGAGGCACCTGCGCTTTGAAGGAAAGAAGAAAGACACCTGACAGCTTCAGTGACTTCACCAGCGCAAACTCTTAAAAACTGAACACGTGATCATGTTTCGAGCTTCTCCTGTTTTCTTCCTAATATCTGGATAATTAATTGATAACTGATCTAATGATCGCGTGCTGCTGGTGGACCATCAGAGGTGTTCGTGAGTGAAGACATCTCCTATATTTCATATCGTTTTCATTTGTGACAGAGGTCATAGTTCAGCTTACGTCTCATCGCAGACTCAGTGTCCCACGTTTTATTATTATGGTGCTCATTATTAACAACAACCCAAAAATGGCCATAAAGGAAGAAAAAACATTCTTCAGAATTCAGCCTCTGTACATGCAAAATATTTAAATGGCTTTTATATGTAAATGAAAAACAAATAAAAGAATGAACAACACGCGTTTAAAACGTATCGTTTTAATTATCGCGCCCACAAAAATATATAAAAGAAACGAGTTCAGCGTCACTCATCGGAAACCTGTAAGTTAATTTTTATTTGTTTGGTACGATAAACTTTTTTTTCTATAATCCGCTGATGATGTTTTATTTTAAAACTATTTACAGTTTTTAAAAAAGAACTCTTATAAACGCTGGAGGTCACAGAGAGCAGCTGGAAAAGCAGTTTTATTTATAAGGCTCTGTGAGGCGAAAACCTGCAGACAGACTGAAGCTGTGCAGGACCGAGAGCGACACACAGCGAGGAAGTCTAAACTAACTGATTCACGACCTGCAGGCAGAAAAGCTCAGTTCAGACTCACCTTCATTAAACGTGCGGGTCCGTGAGTGCGCTCGCTCTGCAGCAGCGAGGATCTGCACCTCCTCCTCCTCACTCCGAGGAGCTCTTCTCTGAAAGAAGCTGCTGTGGATCCGCATCAGACACACCTGAACATGAAGACCGCGGGGAACCTTCCTTCAGATTTCAGTCAAAGAAACCAACACAGAACCTAATTACTGCCCCAGCTGATCCCCGGGCGCAGGTCGCGGGTCCATTACAGGTAACGCAGACGGACACCTGAGAGACCCTCACGGGCACAGGCAGGTGTGCGCAGCAGCAGCAGGGGTTCCGGGCCTGGCTAGAGTGTCCGTGGCTCTCTGCAGGTACCCTCCCACAGTGGGACACACACGTCGGGTCGGCTGGTGCTTCTGTCTACCTGTTAGCCCTGCGACGGGTGGAGACGTGTCCAGATGGTGCCTGGGTCTGCTCCTGAGAACCGGATAACTCGTTAATAAAACTGCTGTTTCCAAAGTTTGTTAAACAGTGAGTGGAAGTGTTTGTTTCTCCCGTGACCTGTTAACACGAGAGCAGACGTCCGCGTGAACCTTCCACGCTTCGGTCCAGATATTTCACTGCAGCCTGGAGGTGGTTTTGTTTTTTTGTTTTTTTACAGACCGAAACATTTGAAGTGTGCGTTTCACGTGTGCTATATATAAGTGTTGAAGAGCTCTGAGCTCTGATTGAGTATACCTGAGGGAGGGAGGGACAGTCCGAGTGTCCATGGAGACCTTATACAACCACACGCGGAACCAGCGGCAGGACCAGAGCCAGCACCCGGTGGTCACGGCAGCAGCGGACAGCCCCGCGCACGGGAGTGACCTCAGCCTCCGCGCGCTCACCGGATGCGTCCTCTGCGTCCTGATCGTGTCCACGCTGCTGGGGAACGCGCTGGTGTGCGCCGCCGTCATCAAGTTCCGCCACCTTCGCTCCAAAGTCACCAACGCCTTCGTCATCTCTCTGGCCGTGTCCGACCTGTTCGTGGCCGTGCTAGTGATGCCGTGGAGGGCCGTGTCCGAGGTGGCCGGCGTCTGGCTGTTCGGCCGCTTCTGCGACACGTGGGTGGCGTTCGACATCATGTGCTCCACGGCCTCCATCCTCCACCTGTGCATCATCAGCATGGACCGCTACTGGGCCATCTCCAGCCCGTTCCGCTACGAGCGCAGGATGACACGCAGGTTCGCGTGCGTGATGATCGGCGTGGCGTGGACGCTGTCTGTGCTCATCTCCTTCATCCCCGTGCAGCTCAACTGGCACCGCGCGGGCGCGCAGAACGCCACGGACCCGGGGGACTGCAATGCGAGCCTGAACCGCACCTACGCCATCTCCTCTTCCCTCATCAGCTTCTACATCCCCGTGCTCATCATGGTGGGCACGTACACCCGCATCTTCCGCATCGCGCGCACGCAGATCCGGCGGATTTCGTCGCTGGAGAGGGGCTGCCGCGCGGCGCACCGGCGGCCTCGCGCCTCCGCGCACGAGGAGAGCTCGCTGAAGACTTCCTTCCGCCGCGAGACCAAAGTGCTGAAGACGCTATCGGTCATCATGGGCGTGTTCGTGTTCTGCTGGCTGCCGTTCTTCGTGCTCAACTGCATGGTTCCGTTCTGCCGCCTGGAGCGCCTGCGCGCGCCGCCCTGCGTCAGCGACACCACGTTCAGCGTGTTTGTGTGGTTCGGGTGGGCCAACTCGTCCCTGAACCCGGTCATCTACGCCTTCAACGCCGACTTCCGGAAGGCCTTCTCCACCATCCTGGGCTGCAGCCGCTACTGCGCCACCTCGGCGGTGGAGGCGGTGGACTTCAGCAACGAGCTGGCGTCCTACCACCACGACACCACCCTGCAGAAGGAGGCGTGCGCTGCGCCGGCGGAGCTCCAGCGCGACTTCGATAAAGTTTCGGCCACTTCCGGTGATTCCCGGAACCGCCGGAACTTGCTGCTGCCCGCCATCCTGCAGCACGAGTGCGAGGCCGAGATCTCTCTGGACATGATGCCCTTTGGACACGATGCACCGGCAGACTGTTACGCGATCCCCGGTCAAGTCCAGGACCTGTGAGCAGACCGGGATTGACCTTCGACCTTCTGCTTGTGACTTTAAACGAGAGGAGAGGATTTTTTCCTGTTGTCAGGTGGTTTCAGTGTGGACGATTTTTACATCAAACATTTGAGAGGATGTAAAAAAATCGATACTCATTATCATCATCATCGTGGTCTTCAGCGACTGCTGAGACCTGCTGTGGAGCTCAGACCTCCCAACTTCAGATGGAAGGCAGGAGGTCGTCCTGTGTTTGTCACTCTGAGCTCTGTTCTGCTCATCCCCAGTATTCCAGCGTCTGGACGTAAAAACAGAGATGACAGAGTTTGTCCGAGTCACTGGAACGCCTTACCATTTCCTGTTAACACTCTTTATACATTAAACTCTTTGCTTGAGACTCACTCCGACTCTCTTTCATTTGGACCAAACCTCCACAGCTCTGGTTCCTCTGGTCCTTTCCCCACCACCACCTGAAGCTCGAGAAGATCCGACTAAAAGCACAATTCCAAAATGATCTATTGAGTCAAACAGGCAGCGGTGTGTTTGATGTCCTCACCACACATTTGTTGGATTTCTGCTCAAATCTGAATTTTAAAAACAAACCTCGTCCTGCTTTATGATCACTGAGTTTATCTTCTAAATCCTGATTTCAGTGTTAAACTTCATGATTGATCACACAGACCAACAACCAATCAGTTGTTGCTACCACGACATGATGACATATACTTTTACTGATATATTTGGTGTCTAGTATTCGGACACTGCATGGACCCCCTCGTGGCTCTGATGACGTGTTTGTGTATTACAGCCCATGCAGGGAGTTCAGGGTTTTCTTTTGTAATGAAATAAGTGAAACAGACACAATTTACATGTTCATGACTTTTTTTTTCTCTCTTCTTGTCATAGCAAAAAAAAAAAAAACAGTGATAAACAAGCTTTAAAATAATTCATCCTGTGTGAGTTTACATCAGCACTGTAAAAACATCTGTAGGAAAACAAGATTTTTCTGTCGCTGAGTTTTCAGTTTATAGTAAAATGTAAAATTGTGTTTATAGCACTGTTCACAGGCTTTTCCTCTCACTGTTAAACCGATAACTCTTTAAAGGTACTTCTTTCCTTTAGCAGATCTATTTAATCAAACTCCAGCGTTTGCTCAAGAATCCTTCATCTTTGTTTGAATCTGCAGCTGCTGAACAACAATACTGCGCACTTAATAACAGACACATATGAGGTTAAATATCCCAGGAACGTGAGGATTGTCTGTCAGAGACTTTAAATGGCACCAAGCTAACAGGCTGAATGTCAGGAATGAGGGGAAAATCCGTCCTGATTGTTCTCTGCTCTCGTTAGTGACACTCTGTCTGGATGGCACACATCATCACACATAAACTAATAAAGTTTTGTGTGACGTAATAACAATTACCTTAAACGCACAGATATCGATGGTGGTTTGAATTTAAACCAAAGCCCTGACTTGTACTCGATGCCCACAGATTGAAAGCTGTTTGATGTGAGTGTTCAGACCCACTGACTGAACCTCCCTTTGATATGGTAAAGATGGAGGACAGATCATTAATAACAATTACATCATTAATTTTGGCATCTAATTGGCCCTTCAGGTAATTGCAGGCTGTTGGAGTTTGTACATGCAAATTGAACATGAAGCTGAACAAAAGCCAGATGAGCGTTTCCACGATGGAGTTTGCTGGAAAGCTTTGGTCTGCTGGTTGTCGGTGAGCTGAGCCAAAGCTCTGCAGACTGCCCTGAACTCTTGGATCTGTACATTGTCACAGAGACGGAAAACCTTCTTTTCTAACAGCTCATTTCAGACGGAGCAGAAACTGTGAGATAAAGAAGGATTATTACAAACCGTGATCATGCAAAGCTCCTCTAGCACAGTCCAAGAATAAAGTTGAGCAGAATAGTTGCACTTTAAAGTTACTGTCATGTTGCTGTTTGAAGCTTTGGGTCAGTCCAGGATTAATGTCAGTACTTCATGTAAATCTCCCTCACTGTGTTAAGGTGAGGGAGAGCCAGACTGTTGTTTTACTGCACAGGAACCCGATAAGTCAGCGACTTTAATGTTAATTGTAGGACAAAGGTGAAGGCAGCAGCTTCACCACGCTTCCAAAATACTGAGATTGGAGGGGAAAACACAAATTTTCATCAAAACAGTCAAAAAGAAAGAAAGAAAGAAAGAAATTCAACAACCAAACTCAACTCTGGCTTCAATGTCACCTCCAAAAATGTCCCTGGGTGGAGATGTGGAACAGGTGGAGCGCTGTGATGTTGAGTGGATCCAGATGATCATGATTATTGCAGCCTGTGTAATGCTCAACTACTGCATCAAGAACTTGATTTTCAGCCCGGTGCATGGCCGCAAATCTCACTTATTCCCTGCAGTAATCAGCCATTGACAGGCTGTGAAGTTGGAATTTGCTCCAGTCAGAAACTTCTGGAAATAAACCATATGATGCATAGTGGGTGGGTCCAGCACTGGCAGAAATCAGAGAGAAATATCTTAATTGGATAATTGGATAATTGAAGAAGTAAAACAGAAATTCAAACTCCATTTCAATATGCAACAGATCTTTGAGATGTTTGTGTTGCCTTCAGATTGCTCTAAACAGTTGTTAGTCTGCACTTTTCCACTGAAAAAGTGCTAAGAAAAAACTCTCAGTCAGTGAAAACATAACTGCTCCACTGTTCCCAATATCAATATAGAGTCTCCATCAGGTTCAGGACTATGTGAAACCTCTTGAGTGTTTATAGCAGCAGCATCAAGGCAACTGAGCAAATCACAAATTTATCTAAGTTCAAGTTTGTGCTGATAAATAGGCAGGATGATACGATGAAACGCTGTGTCGTCTGCATATAACTTTACATCTATAATATATTTGAATCTAAGAGGTATGATAACCAGAATCTGTTATCTAAGCTGAGTTTTTAAGTACAGTCATCTTCCACTTCCCTCACCTATGGTGTGCCGCAAGGTTCTGTATTGGGGCCCTTATTGTTTCTAATAGATCTAGTTTTTCTTCAACATATTTTCAGCCCCTTTGAGGACATTTGCTATCACTGCTATGCAGATGACATTCAATTATATTATTTTTTAAGCCCCAAGATGTTTCTAAGTTACAGATCCTGAATAAGTTCTTAGACCCCATTAAAGGCTGGATGGCTGACTACGTCCTCCGACTTCATGAAGGAAGAACTGAAGTCCTTGTATGTGCTCCTGACAGATTTGTACCTAAGACAATGAAAGCTCTTGGTCCCCTTTGTGAAATCATCTATCAGGAACTTTGGGGTAACTTTTGACTCCGCCTCACTTTGAATGTTCATGTCAAATATCTGGTTCAGTCCTGCTTTTATCACTTAAGAAACATTGCTAAAGTAAGTCCTATTGTATCACAAACTGAACTGAAGATTGTTATACATGCATTCATCTCATCACATTTGCATTACTGTAATTCACTGTTTATATGTCTAAGCAAGAACTCCCTGGAACGTCTGAAGGTTGTTCAAAACGCTGCAGCAAAGCTTCCAAATCCTCCAAGTACTGACAGGTGGCGCTGTGACTCCCCATTGAATTCAGGACCATTGAATTCTTCATGGACCAGCATCAGTTTACAATACTGAACTTCTACAGCCCTGTGTGAGGTCATGTGATCAGGGTGGCACATAGTTTTGCAGCATTATGTACATAATGCTGATTTAATGCTTTAATGCTGATTCAAGGTTTCAGTTGTGGACGTGCTTCTGTACACATTACATTCAGAGCTCTGTGCACTCAAACACACATCACTATGCTTATGTTTAACATAATGAAGATGTGACTACGACACCTCAGTCTATCTTGCACACCTCATTGGTCAGCTTAGTGCCTTCTTTGATGACATTTTGTTAAATAAACAAAAAGTGCTCAGTATTGCACTAGCTTCCCCTGTTTGAAGCTTTTGTTCCACATGTAGAAATGTTGCTGCAGCCACAGCAGCAGCAGCAGAGGTGAAAGGTTGCACAGAGAAACAGACAACCACACTTAAGAGCTCTTTGTGACACACACTCTTTCATCTCCAGGAGACAGCGGCCAGGATTGTGCTCGTGCCTCCTTTCATTCTCTCTCTGAAGTCACTCAGTGCCAATGCTGGCTTTTTAATGACAGCCAGGCGGATCGCCAGAGAAGATTAACAGTGTTCATCTTCTCCAAGGTATTCAAGTGTTTGCATAAAACAACACATACAACCACATGGAGGGAAAACAAAGAGAAGAAACCAATAAATTCAACAATAGAGAGAGAAACTCAAATTTCAAAATGTGTTCAAAATCTGAGAGCTTTGAATTGGAATAAAATCAAGTAGATTTGATTAATTTCTTCTGCCTTCATATTATAACAATATGCTGAGTTCTGGCTGCAAATGGAGGAAAATCTAAATGTAAAATCAGTAATTTAATAGAAAAAAAAAAAGGATACTGTACTCAAATATACAGATTAGTGTCCAATTACATCTTCCATTAAACTGACCCATTCTCATAAACTTATAATCTATTTAGAATAAATATCAGTGGGTTGGAAGTTTGTGGAAGCCTCCATGTCCCCCCACTATATCTGAATACAGTGGAGGGGAAGGACATCTGCCTTGCAACTAATGTTGTTTTACGTATGTGGTGCGAGAGAGCGGAGACGCAATGTGCAAACCAAAGGAGAATGAGAAATCACAGGTGTTTGCGTGAAGGTACATTTAGAGTCACTTCTGCACCTTCATACCCTACATTTTATCCCCTTCACCAAAAACATAAGGAAAGAGCACTGGCATCTTATTAAAATGTTTTCTTCATTTAAGTCAGAGCTCTAACACAAAAAAACACGCTCCCTTATTCCAGATATTGTCACAATTATCGTCAGCTCAGACATGTGACCCTCTCATCTCTGTAAAGCTAATAAGAGCTAAACAACAGCAGCCAGTTATAAGCTAACATTATACCAGCTGACATTAGGCTCCAGTGTCCTAAGAGTCACTTTCCCACTGATAAACCGTTTAACTGCTTCTCACCTGGCATTGAAAGCTGAAGTAAACAGCAGACTGACTGCCTTCTACAGTTGAAATTTAAGGTTTTTCCTTTCTCTCCTGACAGATGAAAATAAGTTATCCTAGCCACTGTAGCCAGGTTTTACACAAATAAGTTTGTGGAGACAATTCAGAATTCTGCAAGCTGCTGACATCTGTTAAACTTTTACACACTGTAGCTTTAATTGTCAGTCCATGGTTTGACTTTGGGATCTGGTTAAAGTTCTTGTTTGAGTATTTTCAGTACATTTGAGTTATTCTCGCCATTTTAAGTCTTGAGTTGTAGTTGCTATAGTGTTGCCTTTCGCTCCATTATGCTTTTCATCATCATCATCATTCATCCAATGTGACAGAATCACGTGACCTACAAGACAGCCTTTGTGTCCATGCATAAAAGCCAGTTTAAAGTTGTAACCCATCAGCTCTGACTGTGATGGTGTCAGGTTCAGCCAGTTAAGGCAAAGTCTGGCTATGCTGAGTGTATGAACGTCAACGTGTCTGACATTGTCCACAAAAACTTAAAGCTGACCTAATGACTGGTTGCTCAGTAAGACTCAAGGAGAACAGATTTTGTTGTTATAGTGCATTTAATGACCACATGATGCATGGAGGGCCCAGGCTCAGCTCATCAAGTTGACCTGCAAGAACAAACAGTCACTACACACGTTTCTCCAAATTTAAGCTATAGTTGGTTCGTAACTGTGCCTTACCTCAAACCTTTATCCTTTGAGAATCAGCCACTGGGACACTCTCTGGATTGCGTGGCAGCACAGGGCTTAGAGGAAAGGGGCTGTAGACATCGTCAGTGTATTTGGAGTAAGAAAAGGCTTCTCTTCCTCGCTGGTAACCATTGCCGTTCTGGATGATGTAGGATGAAGGCAATGCAGGTGGAGCCATAAACATGCCAAGTGGCACTTGATAGGTATACCAGGCATTAAAGTCAGGGTAGGTCTGAGATGGCATCCAGTTCTGTGGGTCAAAGGAGGAAGGGGCTCCCCCTGCAGGAGCATTTACCCATGGAAAGCCAGCAAAAAATGAGGATCCAGTAAAGCCACCAATACCAACCCTTCCGGAGCTGCCAGCACCAGCAGATCCAACCGAGCCAGAGCTGCCAGCACCAACGGATCCAACCCTTCCAGAGCCAGAGCTGCCAGCACCAACGGATCCAACCGAGCCAGAGCCGCCAGCACCAACAGATCCAACCCTTCCAGAGCCAGAGCTGCCAGCACCAACGGATCCAACCGAGCCAGAGCTGCCAGCACCAACGGATCCAACCCTTCCAGAGCTGCCAGCACCAGCGGTAACAGATCCAACCCCTCCAGAGCTACCAGCACCGACGCCTGCAGTAACAGAACTGCCAACGTCAACCCCACTAGTACTAAAGCTACCAGCACCAACCCTTTTAATATCAGAGCTGCCAGCACCCACCCATCCAGCACTAGTAGTCAAGCCACCAGCTCCAACCCTTCTCGTACCAGAGCTGTCAGGACTAAACCTATTCCCAGAGCTGCCAACACCAAGCCCTGTAGTAACAGAGGTATCACGACCAACCCCAGTTGTGCCAACATTTAAAGCACCAGATCTGCCAGCACCAGAGGCCCAGTCACCAGCACCAACTCTTACAGATCCAGCGCTACCACCCCCAAGCAATCCAGTTCCAGGCAACCATCTGACAGCACCAACCCCTCCCGTACCAGGGACCCAGCCAAGGTGGCCTAGTCTTCCAGTGCCACCAGACTGACCTGAAAGCAGAAATACGTTTTTACTGAAACTGAGCTTGTCAAGTTGCAATGAAGCTCTTGAAAAATTTTACTCTGAGTAACATTGAAAGAAAACCCCTTTCATTACTTGGTTTAGCAGATCAAGCTTTTCAGTCAAGTATAAAATTACAGTTTTCTGAGAAAAAAAAAAAGGTTCAGTTCTGCTACAGCTAGATAGACAATTCCAAGACTAACTCTCTTAAGGAGGTTAGACATGAAGACTTACCTTTAATGAAAACAGGCAAGCAAGCACCTCGGCCAAAAAGGAGGAAGCAAATCCAGGAAACCCTGTTAAAGGTATAACATGTTTTATATAAAAACTTAAATTATAAAAATAACATCAAGCATCAAACAGCACAACTAACCTCAGAATAAAGTCAAGCACCATGATTAAGCCTCAAAAGGGAGGACAAGTCAGCTACAGCAGGTCAGTACCAACAAGCTGCCAGCTGCTTACAGATCAACTCAGTGTCCATTAACTAGCTGGCAGCAGATGCATGGCTTATATTGGTGCTCAACATGCTCGCAGCTCTCGTTAAATTCAGTCACTTCACCTGGTGCCCATCACTCCCCAGTCAATGATGCATTCATTTTAGCTTGGAATCTAAGCAATACTGAACCCCGCACAGGAAAGTTTGACTGCAATAGAGAAGAAAAAACAATAGAACATGTTTTGATTGTCAGAAATATGATGCAGAGAGAAGAATTGATTGAAAAGCTTGGTGATATGAAAGTGAAACTGGGCTTGGTTGATTTGTTTCATAAGAACTCGAGAAGTGAAACTTATCAGGCCATATTTGGTTTTTATGGCAGACGCATTTGTTTGGGAGTTTTTTTATTTATTTATTTTTTTTTTGTAAAAGTTTATTTATTTATTTTGTTGACATTTTGGTTCACATTCCAAACCAGTTGGTGGCAGTATTGCACCATTTCACTGTTTGCCAACCACCAATAAATAATATAAAGAAGAAGAAGACTGAGCTCCTACTTGTAATACTAGAATGGAATAAGTGGGAGTTCTGACTTCCATATTAACATTAAGCCTAGCTAGTTTGTTATTGTATATAATACTCTGACTGAACTCCTGTGACGTGTCGTGATTAGCAGCCTCTTATTCCTGCCACTTTTTTCTTTTTAGCCATACTGGTCAGTTGCATGATGAGCCTCTCATGGTCAACTATCTTGAATGTTTTCATTTGGTTTTGGACTCATGAAACATGGCGACAGTAAATATCCAACCCTAGATCTTTACCAGTTTTCCCTTAGCAGGTCAAGTCCATCCTAACCGCCCCACGACACCCCATGAACCTAAATTGGATAAGCGGAAGAGAATGGATGGACCGTCAGCTTAAAAGGTCTGTTTGTAGTGCAGTGGATAAAACTTCTGTCTTTTGTGCCCAAGCTCATTGGTTCAAAAGTTATTACAAACCCTGGCTCATCACTAAATTCGTGTGACTTCAAATTCAGTTTAAGTATCACTAACACAGTATTAATATTTGAAATGTTATTTTTATGTGGGACAGCGGTAACACCTACAAGATCATCACGCTGAGCAATGGAGCTCAATGATGTGTGCTCAGCCCACTGCCCTTTACTCTGTTTTCCCATGACTGTGCATCAGCCAACACCACCAACCACATTTCATTTCATTTATTTATTTATTTCACACATGGTTCAACAGTGTTTCATTTCCTACATACAAATCCTCTAACACTGCACCCATGGGTGAAAAGGAGCAGGAAGAAGAATCAATTCTTATTAGCACCTGCCCCCTATCTGAAATCTAATTATTCTTACAAGAGGGCGCCAAAAAACCCCCAAAAACCCCTGTAACATGTATCGATATGTAAGAATGCAAAACTAAACAACAAATCAGTATAATCAACGATATACAACACTACTAAATGGCAAAGAAAATGATTCCTTCCACATTTAGCCCAAATTACTGTCATGTTCTTCATGTTGATTTATCCTTTTAAGTATGTAACACATTTTAAAACGGTACATATTTGTACAACTCTTGAGATTATCTTGAAGAGAATTTCATATTCTTATACCTTTGACTGCCGGACACATTTGCCTTTGTGTGGTCCTCGCAAACTGATGCTTAAGTCAAACTTCCTTCTACTGTCCCCACTTCCTGAACACAATACAAACAAACTTTGTAACTTAAGAGGTAATGTGTTATTTCTTACCTTGAACATGAATAATAATGTCTGTAATTTCACTAAGTCTTCAAATTTTAACAATTTCGATTTTATAAACAGATGATTTGTTTGTTCTCTATATTTAACATTATGAACCATTCATACCACTTTCTTCTGTAACAAGTATAGAGGATTTATATTAGTCGCATATGTATTCCCCCACACTTCAGCACAATAACTGAGATAGGTGAAAATTAGTGAGAAATATAAAATACGCATTGCCTTATAATCTAGTATATCTCTGACATTACCCAAAATATAAATATTTTTAACCATCTTTTTTCTAACATGTTCAATATGAGATTTCCATGTTAATTTATCATCCAACACTACCCCCAAAAACGGAGTTCAGTAACTCTCTCAATCGGAACTCCATCAATGGACAGAGTTACTTCATCCTCTTTTACCCGATTTCCAAAAATAATAAATTTTGTTTTTGACAAGTTCAAAGATAATTTGTTTACATCATCCAGGTAGTGGAGGATACAACCGTAGTGTGCCTCGTCACTAAGAATGATAAAGCCAACTACAGGAGTGATGTGACCCATCTGTAAAAACAACAATCTCTTCCAAAATGTAGAAAAGACCAAACAGCTTGTGGTAGCCTTCAGGAGAGGTCATGCACAGCACCCCAAGGACCATCAATGGTGCTACTGTGGAGCAAGTGAGCTGCACTCTGGCTATTTTCACTACTGTCCATGTGCATCTCCAAAGTTGCTCTATCTTTATTTTTAATATATTTTACACTTCTGTTACTGTTGCACATAGTTATATATTCCCTATAGTGTCCTTTATCTTTTCCTTTAATTCTTCTGTTATACTAAGGTAAGAGAGAAACAGTAATTTAGATTTTCCAGAATGTCCTGTACATGTAGCGAACTAACAATAAAAAAAACATCTTTACATCATACTCAGCATGTTCAAACCAATGACTGTAGAAAAGTTTTCTGCAGTCATTGGTTCAAACACAGTGGCTCTGTAGTGCAATGGGTTACTTATGAGCTCAACAAAGGGAAGAGCCTTTGTTCGACTCTGTAAGGAGACACAAATTCCTTTAGACATACTCTTGTCTCTTATGCAAATCCAGAGATGAAGTTTTAACTCTTGGTTCTCCCTTTAAACATGTTCTTAGACCTCAGTTCTCGATAATGACTTGAAAACATTTACATTTTTTGTAGCAGTCTTTGAAACTGCAAACACTGGTGGCATCAAAATAAACTTAAAAACATTCTGCTTGTCTTCATGGATTTGAAGGCTGTTGAACCATCTGAACATGTCAGCTACTACTATCATAATGTTAGCTTATCCCCTCATACTGCAAGTTGACTTTCAAATTATCTGTTGGCTAGAACGGTATCCACTTTGAGTCCTTCTTCCTGTATCAGAAGGTGTGCCTCAGGGATCTAGACTAGGTGGGTGCACTGCTGTTGCTGCTAGTCTTTTAATCAAGAGCTTTTCTGCATTTTTTTCCAAATTTTTATTTATTGATTTATTGGCTATGCTATATTTTGCCTGCAACAGGCAGAAGATTGTGGTTTTTTGGTGAACTTTGCTCAGCTGGCTTTCAGTGGGGAAAATCCCTAGGATACATGATTTAGGACATGGATTCAGCTTAACACTTGTAATACGCGCAATTACATCTAAAGCTTCTTTCCAAAATTTTTGGATTTCTAGATATTCCCATAGGCAATGCATCAGTGTGCCTTTATGCCCACATTTAAAACATATGTCTGGAACGTTAGGGTCAAATTTGTTTAATAATGTTGGGGTGACATACGTTCTCATTAGCCATTTATACTGGATTAGTTTAAATTGGGTGTTTATAGATTGTGTTTGGGCTTTCAAGCAGGCTTTTTGCCATTCCTCTGTGGTTATTCTACACTTTAAGTTTTGACACCATGCAAGTCTTTTTTTTTCTGAGGACATCTGAGAGCTGTCCCTGAGGTTGTTATATAAACAGGATATTAAACTCTTCTTCAGCTGATGGTTTATTGCTGTGTCCTTTAATGAGTTTAGAGTGGGCAGTGTTAGGGATTTTTGAATTTTTGAAATGAAGCTTCTGACCTGTAGAAATTTGAAGAAATGTTTGGTTGGAATGCCAAATTCCCATGTCAAGTCATTAAAGCACATTAGGGTGTCCTTGTCAAATAGGTCTTCAACTTTGCACAAACCTCTGGCAGCCCACATTTTAAGACCAAAATCTTTCCAACCAGGGTCAAAGGCCTTATTGCCCCAAATAGGCGAGAATTAGGATAGTGCTGATGTTTCATTTTTAAACTTAAGTGCATTGAACCAGACACAAATGGTATTTTTAACAAACGGATTCAGTGTATCTTTCATCAGATCTTTGTGGAGTACAGGTAAGAACTGAGCAGTAAGGGGGTAGTGCTTGTCCTTTCTAAACTTACCCAGGATAAGGTTGTCGTTGAAAACCAGCATGAAGCTGTAGAGAGCAGATGACATTTTAACGCTGTCCAAATTAAAGAGCTCAGTTCCCCAGCTACTCAAAACAATTTACCCTTTCTGCAACATCTCTGGGTATAAAATTAATGAATCCAAATCGACCATCCTCTAAACATTCTCAAAGAATTAAACCACCCATTCAAACAATGGTTGAAGTTGCCAGAGACCGTCTTACCTATCTAGGTATAAAAATCACTCCAAAAAAATAGATGATTTGGTACAGGCAAACTATGCTCTAACAATCAACTCTGTTGTTGAATCAATCAATAGATGGACTATGCTGCCAATCTCTCTGATTGGACCCGTAAACATTCTCAAGATCAACGTTCTCCCCCAATTTTTTTTTTTTTTTTTTTAAATATCTCTTCCAAGCCATTCCTCTTAGTCCACCAGATGACTTTGTCACTAAATTCATTTGGAATAACAGACGAGCCAGACTAAGCCTATCATTACTATATCTTCCATAAGAAAAGGAAAGTCTGGGTATTACAAACCTCAAATGGTACTACTGGGCTGCCCAGCTCTCTACAGCCTCATGCTTTCCTGCATTCTTAATGAGAAAAAAAACAAAAACAAAAAAACATTACTATTCAGTCTCATTTTCCTCTACTTAAGTTTTCCCCACATCAGCTAAAGTTTGACCCAAGAGTTAGTATAATCTGTAGAGTTCAAGATGGTGGAATTGCCAAGCGCACACACACACACACACGAGATCAGAACTGCATTTGTTTAAATGTATAAAAATGAATGAGATTCCCATACCAGATCAGTAAAGACCTGGGTTAACGATCAGTTATATTTTTAATACCACTAAATCACAGCTGCCCCAAAGTGCTTAATATTGAAAGGTGAAGACCCTACAACTTCTAGTCAATGCAAGAGTCAGATGATCAAGCACTTTGCAGTAGAATTGCTGCCTACTTTCAACACTGTATAATAAAGGAGCAAGAAACTCCATGGGATACCTTTTTGATGCAACTAGAGCCAGAATCTAGCACTGTTGGAGCACACCAAGCAGTTCAGGCTGTACCCTTTGGGATCAGTTACTTTATAGAAGTGAAACAAATCATTTAATTACAATGAAATGCACAGAACACTCAGATTTATTAAAGTCTTTATTTCATATCCAAAAGGCTTCTTGAAAGCAGTTACATGCTCTTCAGTTTCACCTGCAAAATTAAGAGGACAGATCAGTCAATTAAAAGGACTTAATCATTAAGGCTTCACTGCATGCAAGTTACCTCATTATACTTTTATCCCTTGAAATCCACTCGCACTTCTTGGGTACTGTGGCAGTACAGGACTCAGAGGATGGCGGCTCAAGACATTATTAGAATATTTGGAGTGAGAAAGCACTTCTCTTCCTCGCTGGTAGCCAGTTCCAGTCTGGACAAGATGGGACGAAGGCAATGAAGGTACCTGAGGGGGCAGCGCAACCATACCTAGCGGCACCTCATAAGTAGACCAGGCATTGAAGTCAGGGAAGGGACGTGGTGGCATCCAGTTCCATGGGTGGTAAAGGAAAGAAGAACTCACTGCAGGATAATTTTGATAAGGAACACCACCAAGGAATGAATAACCATTAGCCCATGTTGGGCGAACCCCTCTAACGGGGACACCAAAAGCAGAGGACCAACCTCCTGGAGAGCTGCTAGGGCCAACCCCTCCTCCAGTGGCGCTCCCAGGGCCAAAGGACCAGCCACCTGCAGAGCTGCCAGGGCCAACTCCTCCTCCAGTGGAGCTCCCAGGGCCAAAGGACCAGCCACCTGCAGAGCTGCCAGGGCCAACTCCTCCTCCAGTGGAGCTCCCAGGGCCAAAGGACCAACTTCCTGCAGAGCTGCCAGGGCCAACTCCTCCTCCAGTGGAGCTCCCAGGGCCAAAGGACCAACTTCCTGCAGAACTGCCAGGGCCAACCCCTCCCGCAGTGGAGCCATCAGATCGAGAGCCAGGACCAACATGACCTCCATTGGAGCTGCCAGGGCCAAAGGACCAGCCTCCTGCAGAGCTACAACAGCTAACTTCCCCTCCAGCAGGGCCAGAATAAAGTTCTCCTCCAGTAGAACCATTAGGTCCAGAACCAGCCTCTCCTCCAGCAGAGCCATCGCGCCCGGAACCAGCCTCTCCTCCAGCAGAGCCATCGCGCCCGGGGCCGGAACCAGCCTCTCCTCCAGCAGAGCCATCGCGCCCGGGGCCGGAACCAGCCTCTCCTCCAGCAGAGCCATCGCGCCCGGGGCCGGAACCAGCCTCTCCTCCAGCAGAGCCATCGCGCCCGGGGCCGGAACCAGCCTCTCCTCCAGCAGAGCCATCGCGCCCGGGGCCGGAACCAGCCTCTCCTCCAGCAGAGCCATCGCGCCCGGGGCCGGAACCAGCCTCTCCTCCAGCTGAGCCATCGCGCCCGGGGCCGGAACCAGCCTCTCCTCCAGCTGAGCCATCGCGCCCGGGGCCGGAACCAGCCTCTCCTCCAGCTGAGCCATCGCGTCCGGGGCCGGAACCAGCCTCTCCTCCAGCTGAGCCATCGCGTCCGGGGCCGGAACCAGCCTCTCCTCCAGCTGAGCCATCGCGTCCGGGGCCGGAACCAGCCTCTCCTCCAGCTGAGCCATCGCGTCCGGGGCCAGAACCAGCCTCTCCTCCAGCTGAGCCATCGCGTCCGGGGCCAGAACCAGCCTCTCCTCCAGCTGAGCCATCGCGTCCGGGGCCAGAACCAGCCTCTCCTCCAGCAGACCCATCGCGTCCAGGGTTAGTGCCAGCACTTCTAGCACTTCTAGCACTGGTAGTTACATCTGGACCAGTTTGCCCTAAATGAAAAGATTTCAACTAAACGTAAGCTTGTAAAACCAAGTAAATTTAAGCTCTAGGCATTCTGAAGTTGAGGGAATAGCTTACCTTTTATTGTTACAGGGAAACAAAATCCACTGCTGAAAAGCAGGAAACAAATCCAGGAAACCCTGTGTGAAAAACAAACAAGGCTCTGTAGATAAACAAACTACTAAATCAGACAGCATTAAATTTCACTACTCACTTTAAAGCAAGCTTGAGCCCCATGCCTAACTCAAAAAGCAGCACAGTTCATCTACAGCAAGTTGAGATGAAAAACACAGGTGCCGCTGCTGCAGGTTTGTGCTTTAACTGGTGTGTGGTTGCTGTTTGCTTTATATTGGTGCAGTTGCAATTACTAGTCTAGTTGCAATTACAGTGATTAACCACACCTGGTAAAACCTGCATGTAGCTTGGAACTTGGAAGTGTTTTACCTATCTACTGAACAGTTAGGAGCAAATGAGTGTAACCTTCCAAGGGGAACAGGTTGTCAACCTAATCTTATACTGTTTATATACTGCCTGCTTTTTCTTTTCTTTCTTCTTTTTTTAAACAGTCAATATGTCAAATTTTCAGGTTAGTATTGTGGATATTTTGACTTAAAAATTAAATATTAAGCTGAAATATTGGGATAAATTGAAACAAAAAATCTGAGATAACATAAAATGTATTTTTAAAAAACATTTCTGACTTATACTTTTTCTCAGTGCAGGAAACAAGCTTCCATAGACACGACCTATGATTCTGAACATACAATTCTTATGTTTTAATGAACACTTAAACTCAATTTAGGTTATGTTTCAAAAACCACCATTTTGGCCACCATTTTCCTTCCAGGCATTTCAGATGGCTGTGGAGCTGCAAGACTTGGTTTTTGAACATTTTGTTCATAGGGTTACACCAACAAAGATAAAGTGACAGTCTAAACACTGGACTGTTGAATTAAAACATGAACACAGAGGTTAATTATGTAAAACTCAATGAATGTGATCAATATAGCAGGTAATTTTATAATAGTCCATTTATTAGCATAAAGAGTGTAGAAATAATACGTTTTGCTTTAAAAAAAAACAACCCCAAAACAATTATATGCACTGAGTTTGCATTGCAAACACCTCACATCTTATATAGGGTATCTTAAATCCTACAGCTTTGCTAATGTTGTGCTAAAATTCATAGGACATTTACGGTTGCACATCTGAAGCCTTACAGCATCAACAAAACCAGCTAATGTTAGCTCAGCTCAAACCTGAGTGTTGTGGTTGCAGATAGCGTGTTGGCAAGGTTTGTCAGCCAGCAAGATAGTTATATGGGTTATTCAGGAAATTCATGTTCACCAAATCAGAAGAACCCCCAAACATTTTTCCTCTGAAGCTGACTGATGTCAGGTAGGAGTGGGGAGAGGAAAGGAAAGTTTGAGGAGTTTGTTTTGGGGATCAAAACAAACTCGACTTTCTTCTTACTGTTTAATACACAGCTGTAAGAAACCTGATGTAGGAACATATGATGGGTTTACTCATGCCAGCAATTTTTTGTGTTACTTGGGGAGCGGCTTAGACACAGGAATGAATTTTCAGCTCACTAGCAGTAATATTTTGGCACCCAGTTATCCTGCTGCATTTGTTTACAGGCCATAATACCCATCATTCAGTGAAAATTGTATTTGGAAGATTTGGTTCATTGCCCGTAGAGTTAGCAGCTCACTGCAACATCTAAAACCAAGATGATTGACAGTCAATGCAATTTCTCTTTTGTTTAATGTTTGAAGACATCAGTTCTTGCACAGCTGAGGGTCAGCATCGCCTGCAGAAACAAAGACAAATTACTACACAGGTTTTGATTGTTCAAGTGCTAGATGCTTATAAGTAGCCCCTTACCTCAGAGCCGAGGCTCTTGAAACTCAGTCTCAGGGAAACTCTGGATACTGTGTCAGAGGAAAAGGAACAACTATATCATCAGAGTATTTAGAGAAAGAAAGGGCTTCTCTTCCCCGCTGGTAGCCATTCCCAGACTGGACGATGTAGGATGAAGGAAGTATGGGAGGCGCTGCGACCATGCCCAGTGGCACGTTGTAGGTATACAAGCCACTGAAGTCAGGGAAAGACTCAGACGGCAGCCATTTCTGAGAATCGCGAGAAAGTGCTCCTCCTACAGGAGCAGTAACCCAAGGAACACCACCAAGAAATGAGGATCCATAAAAGCCTCCAGCACCATCCCCTCCACCTCCGGAGTTGCTAGTCCCAACCCCTCCAGTATCAGAAGTCCAGTCATCACCAAATTGATCTGAAACTAGAAACAGATTTAAGACGGTTTCTTTTAATTTTTAATGTAGAAAAAGAAAATCCAAGCTTTAAAGTCTAAGTCAAGAAATGAAATAAAGGCTTTAGCAAGTAAAATTGTTTCAGAAGACCTCAAAATCTACATTCCTGCTGCAGCTACAGACCAGTTATCATAGACACTTGCCTTGAATGACTCTAGGGAAACAAGCTGCTCTGCTGAAGAGCAGGAAGCAAACCCAAGAAACCCTGTTAAGATAAAAGTTCTCTATAAGTACAAGCACACAAACTAAACCACTAAGCAATAAAGCTCAAAACTAACCTGAGAAACAGGTCAAGCATGTTTAAATCTCAAACTGCACCACAGTTCAGCTACAACAGGTCAGAAGTAACAGTCTGATAGATGCTGTCAGCAGAAGCTCTGTGCTAAGTGCTTATATTTGTGCTCCGCCTCTTCAGAATGAACTTCACCTGGTCCCAGTCAGTCAGTGATTAATGCTGCGTTCAGTTCAGCTCGGATTTTGAACATTTCTGATCTCCTCTTTGGAGAGAAGACGAAGGTTTAAGGTTTATGAACCGTATCTTAGATGGCTCTTCTACCTTTTGTCTCAGATGCTGAAGGGAATGAGGTGGATCAAAGAGCTCCTCCTACAATACTAGGCTCACAGCAAGTGTAAGAACACATATACTGCTTTGTGCTTCTGATAAAGTGACAAATGCAGACTGAAGGTTAAAAGTGAGCATGAGATGACTTCTTATCAGAGCGTAATGCCACTCTGACGGCAGATTAGCTCATTCAGAACCGGAGAAGAGCAAAGAAGAGGCTGAAGAGCTGGTGAAGGGGGACATATTCTGTTTATTTGAAGCTACTAGGGTAGCTTTGCATGAATGACAGTTCACAAAAGGTGAACGCGGCACCAAACTAATGATTATTTTCCACCACTCCTACTCTCAACATTGTCTTTACCTTATACAGCTGTAAAGACCCCAGTACTGTTGCCTCTGAGCTGTGCTGCTGTACTTCAGGATTTTCTTCTCTCTGTGGACTCAAATCACAAAAACACTTTCTGATTGTTTGGGGGGATTTTGTGTGGCATCAGAGCCAGTCTGAGTATTTCCAGCCATCTGTTTTCAAATGCAGTTTCATTTCACACCATTCGAGCATCACAAAGGAACATTCACAGCTGGTGTGTTCTTCCAGAAACGCAGCTGAAGTTTGGATGAAGTTCTGTCCCAGCACCACCTCGGGTCTCCAGGTGTCTGTAATGAACGTGATGAGTGCCGAGCTCCTACATTAGAGCAGCTTCAGTCAGCAGCCGGCCTTCACCCGACAGAGCTGCTGTAGATGACCTGCTGTTCTGAGTCAAACATGGTGTTGGGACTCTCTTTGAGGTCAGCTGATCATCTGTTTTCATTGTCATGGATACTGTGAGTCACAGCTGAACCTTTACCGAGGGTTAATCGTGTCTGACTGTCCCGCAGGGCTCCTTTGATCTGCCTGCTGATAGGCACTGGTTGTACTTTCCCTGCACCAGGTAGGGCTCAGTCTCTGCAGACCTAAATATTTCAATATTTTTGTGGTTATTCTGTTTTAAATGAAACTGATTCTCTTGGTTCTACTTCCTGTTTTTCTTTGTTACATCAAACATGGACTTACTTCTAATGCACTTTACAGGTTTAGTGAAAACTGAGTTGGAAAACCCCGATCGACGGGACTCTGGTCAGTTACCATGGTAACAGACTCCTTGGTCCTAATCTGCTCCCTGGCAGGTGTTTCCTCCGACTCCCTCTGAGCAGGAAATGACTTTAGTTTTCAGACTTTTACATCATCGGTGTCAGTTTTTTTCCACCTGAAAAAAATGCTGGATGTAGCAAATATAGCAAATATTAAACACATTACAGCATAATAATAATAATAATAATAATAATAATAATAATAATAATAATAATAATAATAATAATAATAATAATAATAATAATAATAATAATAATATTTATTTCTGGACATGATCTCATGGTTCAGGCTTTAAAGTTCTGAATGCAGAATCATTAAATTCTGTCAGACAATATTTGGAAATGCACAACGCTCTAAAAAAGAAGTTAAGTTCGACCCTCGACATCTTTTCCACTCTAAAATAATCGTGTATATTTCCCAGTCTAAGTCCTGTCACAGCTCTAAAACCATCTTTCAGGTTTGATGTGTATCGGATGCGTTTAATCACCCGTCTGTAACGCTGCAGCTGATTCAGGTGAAATTTGTTGGATTTCAGCTTCAATATTAATTTTGGAAAAATGAAAGTGGGTAAACAAGTGGACAGATTTAAATTCCACTCTCCCCTCTCAGCTTTAACTGAGACTCACCGTCCACCGTGAAACACATCCGCATTCCTCCGATCACAGCTTTCCTCTTTATTTACTGGTTACCATGGTGATTCCTTTTGGCTTCCCTTTTCCACTCTGCTTATTGAACCAGTGCTCGGCCGTGTGCTGCTCTCTGGGACGGTCCTGGATGTGTCGCGTTGGTTAGGACGGGGATGCAATAATTCTCGGTAGTCCTTAAAGTGATCATTTTAAACTTGTGCTTAAACTGTTTAGTAATTTGAACTCTGTGTTTCTCAGATTACAGGTATCCCTACCCAGGTGGTGGACCTTCTTCTGGATTATCAAACCTTCAGTCTGAAGCTTTTCACTCTCCCTTGGTGTCCCTGACGTATGAAGATGCCCCTGAACATGGTGGTTCTCATGCTGGAAGCCAGTCTCCAAGCAGTCCGGTAGCTTCCCTTCCAGCTCAGCGTTCTGTACCCATGTACAAGCCAAAAAAGTTTGTTGTGACTTACGATTCCAGCTCAGATGAGTCCAGTCCTCCTGAAGTTCAGTCTCCTGGCCCCTGGTTCAGTTCTTTGGGACCTGTGAGGAAACCTCCCAGCGTCTCTGTGAACCCTCGGTCAGCTTTGAGAACCAGTGGACGCCCACATGTGGTGTTTGGGTCCCGTCCGGTCTACGAGGCTTTATTGCCCCCTCGTCGAGTCAGATATGCTGCTGGTAGTGGTGGGAACTCTGCTTCCTACAGATCATCCCCATTCAATCCAGCATTCACATGGGATGAACGGCTTGCAGCGGGGCCTTCTGCCCTGTTCTACCTGGGAGGGTGGACACCTCGTCACCTCCCGGATGCCAGCGCCTGGAACACTGACGAAGTGCCGGTGAGCACGGCTGAGCTGCCGTACCTGCCGCCTGCATCCTACATTGTCCAATCAAGAAACAGCTACCAGCGAGCAGCAGAAGTCCTGTCCCACTCCAAATACTCTGACGATACCTTCAAGCACATTCACCCCAGCGAGTCTCCAGATCTGCCTGAATCTGAGAGACCAAAGGTTCAATGAGGTGGAGGATTCATTAAAGCTCACACTGAGAACATGTTCATGTCTTATCATTCATACAGAATTCATATCACCTGTAAAATGCCTCAGACTCTTAGACCGATTGATGTGAGCTTCTGAGATCACCCACAAAGTGACTGCAGGGTTTTTCACATTCATTCATAAGAAGCATGGTGGGCGCACAGTTTTTTATAATTTGAGCAGGCCGGTGATGTTCCTAGTTTTCAGTCTTCAGTATCTTGGTTGATGTGCTTAATGAGTCTGTTTCTTCAGGGTGTCTGAGTCTCCGTGCCATGAGGACAGACTCAGCTGAGTTTGAATAATACAGGCAGGAATTGGACTCGTGGCTGCTTCTTGGGTTCAGAATAAATGTGATTGGTTTCCATGACAATGGAAGAGTAATGCTGGGCGATGTCTTAACCTGCTGCTCTGGGTTCAAATCCAAAGATTCAGAAACTTTAGTTTCTTAAACTTTTAATACAGTCATGTGGTCAAACCTGTGTGAGGAGCGGAGCTCATTTCAAATGAGCGATAAACAGACTTTTACTGTCTTTCAGTTTTGTCCATCTGCTCAGAGTACCGAGGAGCTTTGGTGTTAAAGGTTGTGGCTGAAAACACGAGTGCAGAGAGTGAAACAGAGTGACGTCTGCAGATGATCAGCAGCGAGCTGAAGCTCATCAGAGCTGACATCTCTCGTTATGGATGACCCCTTTCACACTAAAAGTATGATTACAGCTGCTGCTTTTGCTGTTACCATGATCACATAACCTTCAGAAAAATGTTTCAAATTCAACTAAATCTGCTTTATTTTTCTAAATGCTTCAGAAAAAATGACCTGAGTAAGCAGACGATCATTGCAGTTTGTGCAGAAATGACACACAGTTGTTTGTTTGTTTGTTAAAAACAACAACAAAAACAACCCTGCAGTTAAACAGGCTGGCAACCCCCCCCCCCCCCCAAAAAAAAAGGTAGCGCTTCAAGTTTGTACAAATAAGCAGCTGCAGCAGGTGATGGAAATGTTTTTAAAAGCACAGGTTTAAAAAAAGCAACTTCAAAAAATTTTAAAGGTTTTATTTTGAAAATATGATGCCAGTACATCCTGGTAAATTTGTATGACTCTGCAGAGATTTTTATTTTGACTAAATGGAAAGTGTAATCATCTTAAAGTGAATTCCCGTAACTCAGTTGGGGGTTTTATTTTGAAACTTGTCCTATAACAACTAGAGCTTTTATTTAGAAAATTTGAGAGCATTAAAACATCACTAACCGGAGGCTTTTAATTTCAAAATTTCCTGGTGATTTCCTAAAACTACCTTGGGAGTTTTATTTTTAAAACCGACTCTTGGCTTTTATTTTGAAAATCATATTGAAAGAATCTTCATGAGGAAAAACTAATTTTGCCAAAAACATCCCATGGTGTGATTTTTGCTTTGGAGCAATAATTCCGTGTGATAATTTTGCACTTCCTCTCGGGCTACTCTGTCCTGCTCTCTAAAACGCTCCGTCTGGGATCATATTTCCGGATTCATTCACAGAAACTGAGGAATCGTCAGAAACGCCTCTGCTGTTTCGAGCCCGAAGGCCTCACCTGTGGCTCGCTGCTTCGATAAAAGAAAATCACAGAGGACTGCAGATTTAAATGCTTTAGTCACAAACTTTCTGACGCTGGTGATCGTGGCGGTGTGGGAGGTGTTTGAGGATAACTGGAGATCTGCATGAAGCTGCGAGTCACATCAGCCTGTTTTCACAGGACTTCAGTCTGAATGTTTCAGTTCACCGCGATCTACCTGCAACCTGAAATTTCACAATTTCTACTCATGAAGCTGCTGAGAGTAGTTTAAGAAATCGAAGCTTCTTGTAAAGACGAAATAACGAGCTTTTGCTTTTAAAGTGAAGTGATGATTCAAAGGTTCTGCGTTGAACTTTAAAACATTGTATTCATGACACGTGCGTCCCTCACATGTATGAGACATGAAAGATGGACGTCACCAAACATCACGCTGCTCTAGGCTGCTGGTTGTCGTAGGGCACAAATAAACTAAGGGGTCTGTTTTCTTACATTTACTATGTTTGAAATGAGAATCAGTACGAACCACAAACTCGATGTAAGAGTTTGTAAAGACCCAAATTCTGCAGATGGTGCTGCAGAGGGCAACAGAAAGGCAGAAAGCCTTAAAGATGAATGTGATGACAACCCGAACAGCAGAGATGATTCCTAACAGAGCCACATGGGGCAGATCCAGTTCAGATGACTCCAGCAGCCGTGACCACGAGACGCTGACTCGAGTTGACACGCGCTCAAACGATCGGCGCTGCCCTCGTCTCGACTGACAGGTCTGCCGCTCACAACGACGCCTCGCTCTGACATTTAGACGGAGGACGACTGTCAGGAACCAGCGAGCCGACAGAACAGTTTGGCTGTGACGTTTGGAGTGATCGACAGACTGAAGGTCAGGAAGGAAAATGTCAGTATGTCAACGCTCAGCGGCGACTACCAAACCAAACGCTTATCGACGTCGGAGCTTCTGCACACATTTCCCCTTTTTACAGCTGGAGAACTGATCATTTCTGCATATCTACACCCATCCATCTGCCTGCTGAGTCAGTTTCGGATCTCCTCCCACCTAAAAACCTTTCAAAGGAGGTGCAGGAGAAATCCTCATCAGCCCAAACCATCACAGGAAGCTTCTTTCACACCAAGGACCTGACCTTAAAAGTTACCCACTAACCCACGGACTGTCCCCAACCCAGAGGGATCAGTCCACCAATCTGTGGGCTTCAGACTCGGAGGTGTTACCTCTGATCTGAGCCTCTGCAAACACAAAGTCTCAGTGTCTGTTTTTCCCTCTTTTGGTTCCTTTCTATTAATAACGTACCAGATCACTAATCCTGCAGACAGCTGTATGGCCACATCTGCAACTTTCTCTGCCTTACATTTAGTTTTGGTGGATTCGGGGTGAGCGTCGCTGCCTCGCCTCAGCCACAGGTCCACATCCCGTGGACGGGCGTCGGGTGTGTTGAGACATTTGACATCATTATCTAATCCAGGCTATCATCAGCCCGGATCTGTGTGAGACTCTGCAATAAAGAAAAGTAGAAAAACTCGATGTAAAATCAACATTACAGAATTTATTTATGTCAGTTTTCAAAATCAAAGTGTGTTATTCACACTCTGAACTTTTCATTTATACATTTATTTATTCATGCGCACTTTTGTCATTTTCACTTTCTACAGACGTGACATTTGAACAACATAGTTATTAAATAATAAACCTGTAAACTTCAGGCAGAGTTAGTACTCGGTCCATCACTGCAGTATTTTATTATAATAACAGAAAAGAGTGGACATGATGACGCTAGTGTAGAGAGATTTAAATGAAACATGGAAAACCACAGATAGGGTCATTAAGGATTCACTGTCCAGCTGTCGTCCTCATTCAGCCAATCACAGAGCAGAAACAGAGGAAACCAGCCCAGAGAGCGGCGAGGACACAGCTGATCCGTTTCACACATCTCGACCAATCAAAGTCCAAATGATCACACATCCACCTTTCTAACCAAGCGTGCTGGCTTTAGCTGAGAGCTCCACCCTCTCAGTGAAATCTGGGGACTTTATCCAGTCGTGGACTTGGAAGTACAGGATTTGAGAAACAGCAGGTAAAAAACCCACAACGAACAGATCAAACACCATAAAGCACCAACAGCTTTATCTTAAGATAACTATGTTTTACAGTCGCTGCAAACACAGGAAACAGCCAGGGTGAGAAATGTGCTTTGAAAATGCCACAAAAACCTGATGAATCCTTTAATTAGCACCATTTTGGTCCATCAGAGTCAATGAGGCGTTCACTGTCAGCTGCTGGTTTCCTCCCAGTCTGCACCGAAACACTGAAACGGGCACAACGAGCAGCTTCCACGTATCCAGTCAGACAGCACCACACGCATCATTCACACCACAGAGGACGGGAGGAGAACAGTCGGAGCACGTTTACCCTGCAGGTTTTACAGTCTGAAAAAATCCGACTGTTCCTTGATTTCCAGGGTTGAAAGTTTCGATTCTGCAGGACTGAAAAGAAAACGTTTCAAGATGATTTGGGTTATAAATCTGAACTCATGGATGGAAAGTGACCCCCCCCGGCTGAGGTTTGAGAAAACCAAATGAACATAATTTTGTAACTAACCATGCTCCAGACTTCTGAATCGCTCTCCAGCAGTCGTTGTAAAAAAACACATTACATGCTCAGTGATTTTAAACCAGCATCAGCTCTATGGGAGGCTTTTTCACCTCTTGCCCACAAAATTACCTCCTGTTTCGGTGCAAACCTCTGTTATTAAACCTGTCTGCTGAGCGTTCGCCTGCTCTACTATTTTAATAAGCTCAGTGTGAAACATAGCTCTGTGTTAAAAAGTGCAAAGCAGAGAAACCCAACAGGGAAACCTTTTTGGAAAGCTTGTTAATGTGAGTCCGGCTTTTAGCCCAGAAATCTTCTCATTCTGACTAATTTGGGTCATTAAAGAAAACTGAACTTTCTATCAGCACTTCCTGTTTGTAAGCTAACAGTGGGCGAGCAGTCAGCCACCACGAGGACGTTCTGAACTATCAGGTTTAAAGCTTCATTATCTTTGTCCTGCTGCATGTGGATTACAGACCTGATCAGAACAGTGATTTGAACGCTCTCATGCTACCTGCAGGAGGAGATTCCACATATTTCTGATACATTTCTCGTTTCACAGAAAAGAGAGCCGATCAGTCTGCATCAAAATAAAATTCATAGCTGATTGTTTTTGCAAACGTACACAGTTCCTGGTGTGATCCCTCTCTCCAGTTCACCTACATTACCTTAGTTATGCTAACAGCCGTCGCTTCAGAGACAAAATCCGAGTTCAGAAAAATGGAAACTTAATGAATAGAGGGACACCCCTCTGGACTGTAGTTAGAAAATAAATGAATAAGAATTAGTGACGTTGTGCGTTTTGTTGCTTTGTTCAGCTTCAAACAGAATTTCATGTTAGCTTAGCATTTCAGCTATAAAACAGATTTGACAGTTTAACTTCTCCATCTGGCTGTTTGTTTGAAGGCATGCTACGCTAACACTTAAACTCAAAACTCAAAACTCTTCAGTCCAACATAAATATTTTTAAATGTTCACTTTTTGTTATTTTCTATCAAATATAGCTTTAAGTTATGTTTGATGTCTGGATTAAATGTGACAAAAAAAAAAATCAAAGAATCTGATGAACTTGCATTAAAGTGGTCCCTGTTTTTTTTTTTTTTTTTTAATATATTAAAGTACAAACACTGCCCCTCGGAAGGCTTCCTTATTTTGGCCAGTCAGAAAAAAATTGAGCTTTTCGAGAGGCGGGGCTTAAAGAGTCAGGAGCTGAAGCAGTTTGTCTGACAGAGGTCAGCATCACATAAACATGAAGAGTGATTAACAAATTTATATTTGACGCCACAGCTGCCCTAAATTTAAACGATTAGAAATGACCAAAATCATTTTAGATTTTTCTGTAATGTTAATTCACCAGTAAGTGTAAAAACTTTAATTAACACTGATTTTTTAATGCTAAAATGTAGTTATTGTTGTTGTTGAATTTTCTAATTTACTGTTTTCACAAAAATGCTGAAAAAATGGTGAAGTTGTTTTTAATTAAGTTGTTTGATTTAGTTGTTTTAGTCGTTGAATGATACGCTTTTAACTCCTGACAGACATCCAGCCGGCTCAAATTTGGAATATAAAAAAGGGGTATTTTTTGTTGTCTGCCTAATAAGTAACAATATAATTTATTAGTTTTAATCAAGTTTTTGACAGATTTCTAAAATATGTGTGTTTCCTTGTTTTTATGACAGGTTGTCTAATAAATTTGTTAAGGGCTGTATTTTTTTAAAACTGTGTATCATAAAAAGCTTTTCTGACCTGGGATAAAACCACTGAGCTGGAATATGAACAAAATAAATCAGTCAGAGATCTGCAGTCAGGCTAAGACTGCTCAGGTACGTCTGCGGCAGGTAAATAATATTTGTTTGATGAATCAGATTCAGGTTTTCCTGAACTGTGTGACAACGCTAGCCAATCAGAGACTGCGGCTCGTTCAGGCTGATTCAGAGAAAACCCGGTCTTCAAAAACCAACACGATATTTTCACTTCATAAATATTAATAAACTGACATGCTTGTACAAAAGATAAATATACACGTAACATCTCCATGAAACCAAGTCAGTTCTTCATCTCGTCAGGAGGTTGCCAGGCAACATGTAGGGTTGTTTTGACTGTTCTGTCTGCAGCGAGCAACCGTTCGCCGTTACGTCGCCGTTTTCAAAGACGGGGAGCAATGAACCCATTTATCTGCCAATTACAGCAACTTCCCATCACGTGGGTTCAAACATCAACAACACGTCGCGTGGGTCAAGTACATGGATTTGGTGGCAGTTTTTGAAAAATGACCTGAAATATGTGAACAACACGTTTTTAACGACAAGAGGATGAAATCAACAGTCACATCACATCAGGACGGAAGTCAATAAAGTGCATAAAACCACAAAAAAAACCCAGTCATCTGATAACAACCTACATGTTTTATACATGGTATAAATAAAGTTTTCTCTGTGCATGCAGTTAGTGGAGATTCTGGCGTTTCTTCATGTTTTCCTTCCCTGACTCGTTCTTCTTCATCCGTCTGCGGAGGCTTCAGGCTTTATGATCTGGTAGGTGACCAGGTACTCGGGGTAGGCCTGTGGGCGGCAGAGAGGCGTTCACTGACACTCTGTAACAGACACTCAACCTTCCCCAGTTACACCGAACTAAAAACTGATTCTTTCATTTACATTTTTTCTACAATCACTTTGAGCTGGCGTATATGAAACGTTATTCATAAAAGGTTTCGTGACGATTATACACTCACAGAAACTCTGCAGCTGTTCATCATCAACTCCATTTATATTCACAGAAAGCTTTGAAACCTTTTCATGCACATGAGTCTGATGAAAGCAGATTTCTCTTGAAACAACACTGAGTTAACCCCCCAAACTAGCTCTGAGCACTCAGTTTGTTGTGAGGAGCTGCTGGTCGGCCTGGAGCTGAATTTAAACTCAAAACAATGAGAGATGTTTCGAGGCGAGCCCACAGTCACCTCTCTGCCTGTTTGCGTTTGCAGGAAGACGACAGTAAATGTGACACTCTGACACTTTAACGTCCCCACTTCCTTCTCGTCCTCTCAGGCTGCTGCTTTCAGCACTAAAGCAGACCTCCGCATGTAATGCGACACACTTGTAACGTTGCTGATTGCTCGAGTGGACATGTATTCATGCCGCTTTGTGAAGTGCCACTTCTGAGAAGATATTGGTTTTGGCACAAGACATTAGAAAATGTTCAATTGTCTGAGCACGAGCCGCTCTCTCCACTTATTCAATGACTATCTCTCATCTGGCTTTTTGTGTAGGAGACGCGTCTGCCCTTCAGAGGAAAGCTGAAGCCAACACGGCCGTGCTGCAGATTTAAACAAAGCTCCACAGAGTTCGGTATTTAGCAGGCTCGGGTTTTTTGTGTTAAACCTTTAATAAAATTCATGATTATTTCTTCAAAACTCTTTTAACCCCAAATATTTGATGTTTCTAAGACTCCATACCACAGACTTTACCCAAAAATAAAGTTCTAAGGATGACGAGGTGTTTCTGACCTGCTCTCCTCTGTAGATGACGTACTCAGCCAGAGCGAGGCCGTTAACGCTCGGCCTGCCGGTGACGGAGTGGTGACCCGGCGGCGAATGAGCCATCTTCATGGCGCTGAACTGCAGGAAGGATTTACCCAGAGTCACCCTGCAGAACAACAGGTGCCTGCGAGGAACACAAAGAAGCGTGAGAGTGGTGCTCCACAGCAGTCTGAGCACAGGTGTGTTTGGGGATGGAGGGTGGAGGTCAGGTGGTGTACCTGTGGCAGACGTAGCAGGAGCGGTCTTTGTGGAACGGACAGCCCGTCCCTCCTCCGATGCCGTAGACGTACTGGTTACTCTTTGACGAGTTCTCTGCAAAGTAAATCCCGGCGCCGAACATCCCCCCGATGTAGGCATGGCGCTCGTCGAAGCCTTTATGGATGATGGCGTTGACGAATGGCGAGCCTGAGAGGGAATCGATGCAGTACGATCAACGCCCACGTTAACATTACTGTTACATGTCATGATTCGTATGATTCACGCTTCTGTCCCAACAAGTCTCTACTTCACTATCCACCTGTGTGAGGTGACCAACAAAGTTCTGAGCACATCTGCACAGATCCCAGGACAGCTGCCATTTTTACATCTGTCCTTGAACGCCTCATCTCCTCTAAAGCCTCGAGGACACAAACAGCTGCAGACCCGACGGCTGAGTTTTCAGTCCTGTCGTACTTCTTTATAATCTGCTTCACAGCCATGTAGGGCGCATGTGTGGTTGGAGATGAGTCCACGTGGTCATATGAAGCAGCCAGGCATGCAGACGTGTCCACGGACTGTCACTCAGACCGCGGCAGACTCGTGGACGTGGAAAATAAACTCCAGGCCTCACACTGCGAGATCACCCCGATCACAAACAACTCTGTGACTTTGACCTGAATTTGTGTTTGTTGGATCGTCGCTGGCGATGAGAGCTGGGTGTCCGTCTACAGTCCACCGTTCACAGGCAAACATCAGAGCAGAAGACATTCAAAGGAAACGATCTGAACAGCAGATGCCATCTCATGCCGGCTTTGAGTTTTTGAGCCACACCAACACATTCTTCATTTGTGACCCGTGACCCGATTACAAGGCGATCGTGGCTTAAGAGTTGGGAGTTCGCCTTGGTTGCCGGTTCGAGCCCCGGCTCCGACAGTCTTGGTCGTTGTGTCCTTGAGCAAGACACTTCACCCGTTGCCTACTGGTGGTGGTCAGAGGGCCGGTGGTGCCAGTGTCCGGCAGCCTCGCCTCTATCAGTGCGCCCCAGGGTGGCTGTGGCTACAATGTAGCCGCCATCACCAGTGTGTGAATGGCTGGATGACTGGATGTGTAAAGCGCTATACAAATACAGGCCATTTACCATTTACCCTTCCTGAAAATCAAAATCGTGTTGAAGCATCAGTGTTTTGACACACCCGAGGAGGTTTAGAGGAGACGGGGAGACAGCCGGACTTCCACGGAGGGATCTAAGAATGGCAGCTGTGCTGAAAACCAGCGATGTACATGGAGACAGTCCCTGACTCTGTACAGGCCAAGTTTAAATCATGCAAGTCTTCCCCCACTGCTCTACACTGGTACATCTGATATTATAGAGGTTAGATCTGTTAACTGTTCTTCTGCTACAATCACAACACTTCTGCTGCTTGTTCCTATAACATGATCTTTGGTGTTCTGACCGTGAAACAGCATGCGCTCATTGGAGTGGTTGTGATTTTCCTCAGACACTTCCTTCCTGCGGTGGCTGTACCTCTCCCACAGCTTCTTGTTGCAGACCTTCTGGATCTGAAACACAATCAGCTGAGAGTCAACACAGTGATCTCCTCTGACCTCTGACCCCACCACCATCGTGCCCAACAGATGTTCATGTGAGAATAACAATGTCCCGTGGAGCTGGGTCACAACGTCCTGCATCTTAGCACCAAGTCTGTGATGGCGATCGTGTGCTACACGTGAGAGAGGGCGGCTTCAGATTCTTCACTTATGAAGGCAAATCAGCCCACAGCTCAGAAAATGACCCAGCAGCAAAGACACAGCCCTCCAAGTCTTCGCAGCATGTTACCTTGACCAGGTTGTATCTGTTGAAGACTCCTCCAGCGTGGCCGCCGTCCCGGTGCTCTCTGATGGTGCTCTGCATCTGACCAACACGAACAAAGCCACATTAGGACCGCGGCCTGGTAGGCTGTTAGCCCTTTAAACTCAGCAAGCCTCCTCTCTGTGTTCACTGCCACCTGCTTTAGCTTCTCCACACTTTCACTGTACGTGTACTTTATTCTGTCCACACTACATGTATTACGTGTTTGTGTGTCCTGAAGTAAGCATCGCTCACAGCTGGCTCTTTCACAGGGATGAAATAAATCAAGAGTTTCAGAGTTAACCTGCAGGTCTCATCATCAGGTATGAGTCAGTACCTCCTCCTCCACCGACTGGAACTCCTTGTCGTCGGCCGAGAGGTCGATTAAGATCGTCCCACTGTTGGCTGTGTTCAGCGTCAGATACGGATTCAGACCTGTCACAAACACACAAATCAGGATTCTCTCAGATACGATGGAAAAAAGCTTAAAGCAAGCCAGCCCCGACCCAAACAGTCGACTAAAGTCATCGTGGTTACCTGCCTCGGTCCACCTGCAGGTATAACATGTGTTTTCTCTTCATTCATTAAAGCTCATGAAATGATTGGAATGTGTTTCAGTCATTAGGTGGAGGAGACCTAACCCCTGGCTCTCGTGAACCTCATCAGTAAGAGGATGAGGGAGGGGGTCCTGTCAATCAAAACAAGGGGCCTTAAAGGGGGAGGAGCTAAGAAATTATGCTCAGATCAGAGAAATAAAGATTATTTAGTGTTGGGAATCATACAAAGCTGCTCTGATAGAGTCCAATGATACAAATCTAGAGCTCACAATGAGCAGAATAAGTGTGTGTGTGTGTGTGTCCTCACTCTGCGGCCCACTGATGAGCCTCTCCACTCCTTTGATGATCTTGTGTCTGTGTCCGTAGGCGTTGATGCCGATCTCCTTCAGCTCGCGATGACCCATCTCCACCAGAACGTCTAGAGTGATCTGCGCACACACACACACACACACACGCACATACACACACACACACACACACACACACACAGACACACACACACACACACAGACACACACCCTTTGTAAGGACATTCAGTGACATAACCTATTTCTTGGGTCCAAAGAAAAACGAACCAGAACCTTAAAACTGAGTCAGAAACCATCTGCAGGTCTTTGCTTGATTCTTTTATTTGCACTGAAACTAAACGACTCTGAAACAGATCGTTTATGAAGCGTGACAGCTGTCACCCAAACTAACAAAGCAAAGTTTTCACCATCTCCACACCTGGAATGAGCTCCCATTTGTCAGAAAAATGAGCTGCTTCTCCTGTAATTTCACTCGTTTCCACTTTCATGCCCCAGTTTTTAAAATGAAAGGAACTGCTGGGAGCATGTTAATGCCAATAAGTAGATTATGAGGCAAAAAGACAGAAAATAAAGCTCAGTTGTTTTGAGCTTTATTTGGCCAAATTAAAGGTGTTAACAGTAGCTGAATCATGTGTTAGCACTTCCTGTTGATATCACTGGATATTTGTGATCTTTAAGTCTCTCCACAGTAACAGCAGGAATGATCCTACCTGTTACACCTGTTGTTCATCAGTCCTTTCAATGGATGGAAATTTTTCTTTTCGGTGCAGCTAATGCTCTTGTACCTGCCATCACTGTTTCCTTACACACGGGAAACCTGCCAGTAGTTTGCCGGTATCGAAGTTCTCACCTGCTCCCTGTCGAAGATCTCCAGAAGATGCTCCAACCCCAGGTTCTTCAAGAACTGACAGATGCTGAGCTCAGTCCCTGAACAACAAACACAATCGGTTCAGAAACCAAAACAAGACGGCGCTCATCCAGAGGCTCTCGGCACACGATCCACAGGGATACAACTGACTGGGCTCAGACTGCAGTGGGAAAGGAAAAAAGCAACCAAGTGGAACATCGCTCGGCCTGTTACCAACGGGACGGTTCACACCGTCTGTGACAGAAACCCAACTGTCCCTGCAGCTAACACTCAGGCAGGATACGTCCTGGCGTCTTCTTTGGTGACGCGTTTTAATTGCTTGGCTCGCCGTAGTTCAAACTTCATGGACGACATTTAACTGATACTACAGTCATCCTGGGATTGATGTAGAACTGAGCATTTTTGCCCTTAGCACCTTAGCTTTCTGAAACCATATGTCATGCTCACTGTAGTGGCTGAAAAGTTAGCCCCTCCCTAAACTCCACCTGCATTTTTGTCCTTTTTGACTCTAACGGGACCAAAACTTCCAAAATGAAGATCATGTTTTATTCAGTCATAATAAAATAATAAAGTAGTAAAAAGAAAGCAAGAGAAAACTTTTTCTCTCCTGGACTTCATACAAATCAGGAGTCGCCCCCTGCTGGCCAGTTTAAGGCTCTTCAGCTTTGGCCTCACTTGTCAGACCTGCAGCGCGAGTTAGCTTAACTCAGTTTAAAAGAGCTCCTGACAAACACTGTTGATTTCACATCAGCTTTTCTTCATCACTCACCTTCGTCTTTCTTCTCTGCACCCGGGGATCCTTCTGCAGCCGACAGCAGGGCCAGCATCTCAGGAAGTGGTGAGGATGATGAAGACGATGGCGGCGGTGAAGATGAGAGGGTTGCAGCGGCGGCAGTGTTACTGGTCGCTGCTGCAGATGTGGAGGAGGAAGAGGTGGAAGGGGAAGAAGACAGGAGGACAGAAGGTGTAGGGCAGGCGGATGACGAAGAAGGGTTGGAGGAGAGGAGTGGTGGGATGATGGCGGTGACAGGTGGAGCACCGGAGGCAGACGCCGCTACGCTGATGACCTGAGGTTTGTAACAGCCAGGGAGAGCGGAGGGAGGCATCGCCGCTGTTAGCAAGGCCCGGACATCATCAGCCTGCAGGAGGAAGAGGAGGAGGAGCTTATCAGTATGCTTTATAACCACATATTGTTTTATACTGGACTGTCCCTTTAACTCAGGGTGAGACTGACTGTGACCAGGTCCAGAGGCGACTGTCCTTCCTGGTTCCGCAGGGTCGGGTCAGCGCCGTGAGCCAATAGGAGAGCGCAGAGCTGCGTGCGTCCCTTGTGAGCGGCCTCGTGAAGCGGCGTGAACGCCCACTTATCAGTGGCGTTCACACAGGCGTCGTACTTGATGAGGAGAGCCGCCACATCCACGTGCTGGAAGAGACGGCACTATGTTGACACTGAGCAGGCTTTTATTGTGAAAGGAAATAAAAACTGATTTAGGTCCTCTGATAATTGTGTTTGTATGATGTGGACACGACGGACAGAAGAAGAAGAAAATAAAAGAAGAGAAGCAGAGAAGTACGGAGGTGAAGACTGGGCGATGAGCGGCTGTAGGACACACACACACACACGCACACACACACACACACACACACACACACACACACACACACACACACACGCGCGCGCTAACTGTGTCATTTCCCTCCTCCTCACTGAAGTGTATGTTTGTTCACACTCGGTCTCCAGCTCATTAGTCTGTGTCTCCAAAAGTTGATTCTGTTCATCTGGACGTAGCGTTTTGTGTGTTAGTCTGTGTGTTTTGGTGCACTTGAACCAAAAGGGGGCGCCACAGGGGTAAAAACAAAAGCTCAGTTAAAGCCTTTATTGCTGCCACACACAAAGGCTAAAAATACAGTTCCATTTATAAACTGTGGAACACAATAAGGCCACATTAGACACAATGGCACCACCATGTGGTCAGTTAAAAAACTACAATGTTGTAAAACTTTCATGCTCTCCTCCTGTGATTTCAACTAAAATTAACTAAAATTCCCTTCAGCAATCACACTGAAACATCTCTCAGAAGCACACTTTTTGTTTGCTTTGTCAGGTGTGTGTCTGTCTTTGTGTTTCTGATGTTGTGGAGAGAAATCTGTTTACACCGGCACTTTCTGGGTACTTTCTCTCTTTTGTCCTCCTCAGGGAGATAATTACATGTTAGCATAAAGACTGTGTTTAAGGTTAGAGTACAGCTGGATTAGGTGTGTGTGTGTGTGTGTGCGTGTGTGTGTGTGTGTGTGTGTGTGTGTGTGTGTACCTGCCTGTCTATCTTTTTGAGGACCAATCTTTTTCTTGTATCTAGCAAAGACACTTGTGGAAAGTGAGGTCTTTTGTTCCTCATCACAGGGCAAAGCTTCAGCTCAGATGTGGTTTTAGAGTTTCAGGAGTCAGTTTTAGGTTCAGAGTTATGAACCTAACGATATGTGTGAATGTTATCCCCGACTCACCCCGTACGAGGCAGCGTTGTGCAGAGGGATCAGTCCGCCTTTGTCCTGAGAGTTGACCTCAGCTCCGTGCTGCAAAAGGTACTCCGCCACCTCCAAGTTATTATAGCCCGCTATACACACAAAGAAAAACATGCGCATACATATGTATGACAGCATGTTGGAGAAATTAATAATGGCATATAATAATTTAACATTGAACAGAATATTTCAACTTTAGCAGGATGTAAAATATATTAGTTAACAAAGAAAATTTGGCATCTAATATGTGAAACTAAATATCGCTGTAAAAAAAATCCAATAAAAAAACAAGTCCTCTTTGCCATCGAGCATTCAGGCGTCACTTTTTCATGACTGTAAATAAACAGGATCTTAAAGTGAAACAACTTAAACCTGCATTCTCACTAATGGCCAGCAGGGGGCGATGCTACTGCGTGCAAACTTCTAATATATGTGCAGCTGATAAGCTGCTAAAATTTTCTGGATTCTTTCGATGTAATTTGTTACATTTGAAATAAGTTAGTAACAAAACTATCGACATAAACTGCCCCACACCAGGGGGCGCTGCACAGTGGGGGTAACACGGACTGTCCTTTAAGACTACACCTGCATGAATAATGTAGGCGCTGGTGTTTCAGGTGTGTGTATTTATATACCGGCCAGGTGCAGCGGCGTGGAGTGCCTCCCGTGTTGGTCTCGACAGTTGACGTTGTCTCGAGCACAGAGTTTCTTCACTCGAGCCAGGCAGCCTTTCTTGGCGGCGTCCAGCAGGGCGGCGTCACCCCGCAGGAGGTCCTGGATGTCCGTGTCAGTGTCCTTCACCAGATCCAGAGGGGTGTTACCGTCCCGGTTTTTCCGGGTCGGGTCGGCGCCATGCTGGAGCCAGGAAATAACCAGAAACTGGCAGTTTGACTCTGGTGACCAGCTGATGTTCAGTGAGCTGTGTGGTGCTGCTGCGTCTATCCTTAAAGTGTTTATTCATTTAAAACGTGTGTGTCTGTGTGTACCTGCAGCAGAAGTTTGCAGATATCGTATTTGCCTTTGGCAGCAGCTTCGTGCAGCGGTGTGAACTTCCAGAGGTCGGCCACGTTGACCACGGCGCCGTGAAGAACCAGCAGCTCTGCGACTTCATAATGACCGTAGGAACAGGCGTTATGGAGAGGAACCAAACCCCTGCAGCAGAGACAGAACCACGACTTCAGCGCACATTTTTCCACCACACAAAGATGAAGTCTGAGACATTTCTTTCACAGCTGCTCGAGTCTGAAGACACACAGTCCTCCTCCTCACCCTTTATCCTTGGCGTGGACGTCGGCTCCGTGCTGCAGCAGGAACTGGACGACTGCCAGACGGTTGTAGCCGGCAGCAAAATGCAGCGGCGTGGACTGCCGACCCTCCACATCCCTGCAGTTCACGTTCTGTGCTGTGCAGAGCTTCTGCAGATGCCGACGAACATGGTGTGCCGAGACACAGAAAGCAGAGAAAAAGTGAAAGAGTGAATTTGTTCAGTAACTTTAACTGTACAGAACCTGCAGTTCCTCTAATGTCCAGCAGGGGCTCCAGCAGTAAGTCATGCAGCTGTAGCTCCTAGCTTTTGGTAGTAAACTGGAGTCACTGAACATTTTGATGATGTGAATGTGTTCCTGTCTTTAGAAATCAGTTCTCTAACATGGCTAACCTTGACGGTTTCCAGATCTCCTGATTTGGACGCTTCCAGCAGCTGTCGGTTGACTTCAGAGTTCCCGATCAGAAATCCTTCTGCTGAGACAAACAAATGAAACAAAGATGATCAGCAAAGACTTCAAACTAGTGACGTGAAAGTGTACGGCAAAACAAGTGAGCAGGCGGCTCATTTTCTCATAGACTAGTTTTTACAGCCAGAGGCGTCGCCCCCTGCTGGTCATTAGAATGAATGCAATTAAAGGAAGTTTAGCCACGCCCACCCTTCATTTCAGTTCATGGATTTTAAAAATAGGACAGCAAAAGTGCACCATGTGTCTAATAATCATTGATCATTATTCTACTGATTTTGTCATCTTGATAAATCAGTTGATCACAGCCGGTTTCTCCCAAACTTACGAGTTTACTTCCTGCTAAATTAAAGGTTAAATAAATGAAACAAACATGACTGTATTACAAACGTCCATATATGTTTGGTGCGGCAGTGTTTCTAATACCTGGTTTCCTTTCGAGTTAAAAAAACCTGACTATTAAAAACAGGTGTGATGATTTCCGTCACCTTGCAGTATCTCCTGCACGCTCTCGTTGCCCAGCTGTGATGGTGACAATCCCTGCAGCGATGTGAGCAGCGGGTCGCAGCCGGCGGTCAGCAGCAGCCTGCAGGTCTGCAGGTGGCCGCAGCGAGCGGCTCGATGCAGCGCCGTCTGGCCGAGATGATCCACCGCGTTCACCTGGAAGGAAACGACAGGCGGGATTCGGCTCAGGTGTTTCTGATGCTGCAGCGACACTTTCTAATGAACGTGCTCGAGATTAACCACATTTCAGCTGCCGTTCGCTCACCTTCGCTTCGTGTTTCACCAGAACCTCAATGACATCGTTGTGGGCTTTCTCTGACGCCACATGGAGCGGGGTCAGCAGGCTGAGGGAAACAGTGATGCCACAAAAAGATCAGGAACTGTATGACATCACAAACATCACCGAAACAGGAAGTAAAACGCTCTGACGTCTCAGGACTCACTCTTTAGTCTTCTCGTTGACGTTGGCACCCTTCCTCAGCAGAACTTCACACACTTGCTTCCTCTTTGGGTACGGAGAGGCAGACGCACAATGCTGAGAGCGCGCGCGCACACACACACACACACACACACACACACACACACACACACACACACACACACACTTGTTTCTAACACTGAAAAAGGTCAATCCATTAAAATCTGCGTGAGTAACTCAGGGCGACTGCACAGGACTGAACACGGCGCCTCACCAGCGCCGTCTCCTGAGTGTGCGGGTGTTTGAAGCTGATGGTCTCCACGCTCAGATGCTTCTTTACTTGAACCATGTCGGCGTCCCTTGCCGCCTGCAGCAGGCTGTGACCTCTGAACTCATCTGAGAAAACAGAAAATCCTCGATGTGCATGCTGATCTGCTAATGACTGTTTGACTTATCTTCTTACAAAGAGGGAAACAGGACGTACGGGCGAGCCGCTCCTTCAGCTGTGTGGTTGGAGCGAGGTCGATGGAGCTTTTATTGTGACAGTTCAGGAAGGTGGGGTCGGCGCTGTAGCTCAGCAGCAGAGCGCACACCTGTGCAAACACACGAGGGCCACCTGAGTCAGAACGGGGAGGAGGGACTATTTCTACAGCAGAAAGTAGTTCCGGTGCCCATGATGCTGTGCTCTGTGTGCCTGTTCAGAGTTACTCTGTGTCAAACATAAGGCCCGAGGGCCAGAATCAGCCCGGCAAAGACTCCAATCTGGCCTACTGGACATTTTTGGAAAAGCTAAAAGACGACACAGATTATGGACTTTAACTTGATTTTCACAGCTTGTCCTGCTGATAAAGACAGAGCCATAGTATAACGTAGACGCAGAGTTATAAAGTAATAGACAATTAAACGATGGTAAAGTTCTGCAGTAGAAATATATGTTTCTATTTTGTGTTGAATTTTACACATTAATTTTTTGAGATTAAGTCCAAAGAGTGGAGCTGACAGAGCTCCTCAGCAGCACTTCTTTTTCTTACATTGAGATTTCTCAGGGATTAAATGTGCAGTTAAACTTTTTCACCAGCACTTAAGATCAAAGTGGGCTGTGTGTGACCCGCAATAATCTGCCTCATATTTATTGGTTATTTGGATGAAGCAGCTGTTTTAAGGAGAAAGAGCGTACACAGTGTCACTTCAGAAGCTTAACTCGCATCACAGTGTGAGGTTTTGTCAGGAACAACAGGGAGAAAACATATTTAATGAAGGTGCAAATATCTGCAGCGCCATCTAGTGACCAAATAAAAAAACGCAACCTCGAAGAAGCTCTGAGTGTAAGAGCTGCATTAAGGAAAAAAACGTAATAACTTTGCATTTTAATTAAAATGCAAATCTTCAGTTTTTCCATCCTGAAAATTCTGTTGATGAATCGTGTCGTGCAGGTGTTGAGATCCAGGGCGCGCTGTGATTGGCTGTAGTGAGTTTTGTGTGTGTTTTACCTCCACGCGGTTCTTGGAAGCAGCTTCATGCAGAGGCGTGAACTGCCACAGGTCCATAGCGTTCACGCAGGCGCCGTGCTGCACACACAGACAGGAAGGATTAGTATAGGTATGACCCCCGACCCGCACATGTGCACAGTGCCCGCTCTGCTCGAGCCTGATATTAGGTGGATAAAGTGACAGATACCTTCACCAGCAGCTCGGTGACCTCGTAGTGGCCGTACGAACAAGCGTTATGAAGAGGAACCAGGTCCCTGAAACACACACGACAGCGAGCGGTCAAAACTGCTGCTGTGTTTAACACGTCACAGCCGAGGTGGAGCACTGCATGTTAACGGAAACCATCCACAGACTGCAGGCCTCTGTCGAGCCTTACAGACGAAGGAAAGGGCAAAGAAGCTCCGCACAGACACTTACCCCTTATCCTTGGCGTGTACGTCGGCGCCGTGCTGCAGTAACAGCTGCACCGTCTTCACGCGGTTGTAACCAGCGGCGAGGTGTAGTGGCGTCGACTGAAACAACAACAACACCCGGTGGTGTGTTACAACGCAGGGACACACCGACACAAGCCTCCACCCTTCTGTCAGAGTTATGACCAGCACGAAGAGTTTCTCTACATTAGTCTATTCATGTGAGCCACACTCACCAATGACCCACCACTAATCCATAAAACACAAGGCACTGGATCCAGTCACGATTTTTAGGTTCTGTCTCCGTTTATTTTTTTAGATATTTTACTGTTATTTTAACCATTTCATTCATTTCTCCATTATTTGTGCTGGTTAACAATATTTAAACCATGTATCTGTTATTTATATTTAACTCAATAACTTTCAGTTTACTTTAACCAGTTATCAGGGGCGGAGCTAAATGGGGGGCACCTGTGGTTCCCATGTGCCCCAAAATGTGATTAAACTGATTAGGCATCACACACTTCTTAGAAAAAAGCGTTCAGCTCAGTCTGATATAAATTCAGACCCTCCTCGTTACCTTTCGCCCATCACTGGCGTGACAGTTGACGTTGAGCGGCGTCAGCAGAGCCATCAGCTTCTCTTCGTTCCCGCTCCTGTGGAGACATCGGTATCATGTTCAACCAACCACAGCTGGAGTTTAATGAATTATATCCAAGACGTCTATTACAGAAGAATCTGCTGATGTGTTTTCTCATGAATGTCAGAATCTACTGAAACGAGAGCGAGCGCTGACAGACTCTCACTTCCTATGTTTCTGAGAAATGAATCAAAAATCCTGATGAAAAGCAAAACTTCACATTTAAGAAGCTAGAAAAGAGAAATTTGGGGATTTTTATTTTAAAAATGACACCAGCTGGTTCAGCTGTAACATCTAAACATTTATGCTTCAACCACACAAGGTGATACAGAATTACAGAGTACTGTACCTGGCACTTTCCAGAAGCTCATCTTTTCTGTATTCACCTGCAAACAAAAGAAAACAGAAAAAAAAAAAAAAAAAAAAAAAAAAAAAAAAAACCACAGGAAGAAGCTGATAAAATGTTTCTCTAAACTTGACCTTTGACCTCTTTTTCTTTCAGTCTTAATATGAACCACGACCAAAATAAAGGCTAATGCTAATGCTTCAAACAAAGTAAAACAAAGCTCAATGAAATTAGCAATTTGCTAACATGCTAATGTTTAGCAGCGTGTATTAGCCATAAATACCAAACGAAACTATTCTGCTCATTGTCTTTGTTTCTGTGCTGAGTCTCGACTAGAGAAGCTTTGCATGATTTATCTTATTTATGGTAAAGTGAGTTTGATGTCAGCTCATCGTAATCATAGCAAAGATCTGTGGAAACTGAGTAAACGGAGCAATGTGAGGGTTTCTCTCTCAGGGATTACAGTCAGTGCATCACTGTGGGCTAAGCGATGGGCTGACGGAGAGGTTTCATTTGATCATCCAACACAGTGAGATCATACGTCAGACAAATAACCAAACTTTAAACAAAGATTAAAAAGTGTCAAAAGCAAAAATCTATCAACACCAAAAACAACATTTTTAGGAATATGACAAAAACCAGGAAACAAAACCACATAACTGCATAAAACCATATAAGAACCATAAAAGACAGATTTACTGTTTCATGTGTGTTTACAGAAGAGTGAGACGAGCTAGAATCAGAGAAAAGGACATGATGTGCTGGAAGTGTGATTATTGATACACGTTCATGGTCACAGCTGAATAAACCGAATTTATCGAGACGGGGCCGTGACCGCCTCGTCCACACTTCGTCACAAACAGGTGAGCTCTAACACCTGCAAACGTCCCCGTGAGGTCCAGCTCACCTGTCAGGACCGCTTTGGCGGACGCATCAGCCAGATCCAGAGCAGTTCGACCGTCGGTGTTCCTGATGGTCGGCTCAGCACCGTGCTGCAACAACACTACACACACACACACACACACACACACACACACACACACACACACACACACTTTAATTAATTAATGTGTTCAGAATACAAATTAAAGTGAGTTTAACAGGACGCAGTGACTCAGGTGCTCTTCAGTGAGGCAGGTGACTCTAATCTTACGTAGAGCAATAAACAACAAAAAGAGCTCCTCAGTTTTTATTTTAATAAATTAGAATTTTTTAAAGATTTTAGAAGGCTCTGATTGGGCAACATGATCCACTGACACTGCAGGGACTGTGTGATGTGTGTGGAGGGTGTGGCTTGTAGGCTGTTAGTGCACATACTGTCTGATCTACAGGACTCCACGGGCTGCAGTGAGACTTTGATTAAAAACATATAGAGATGTGAGGACAGTGCGGTAATTCACACTCTGACCTGATGGTGGCAGTGTTCCAGTGGCTGAACTGTCCTGCTGCTCTCTGAGCTCAGTGACAGCTTCATGGTGATTTCATGGTCTCGGCCTCTAGTACAGTAAAGCTGCTGCAGCTGCCTCATTATATTCAATATGTTTGGTTTCAAAAACTCAGAAGTCAAAGCTTATTTACTGTCCATCTTTTATATACAGTATATGGCCACAAATAGTTTTCCAGGACAGGAGCGGCAGGAGCCAAACGCAGACACAGAGGCAGACAGACATGAACAAAATGTAAAACTTTATTAGGGATCAGGGAGCAAACAGAAATACAAAAGTAAGAACAAAACGTCACGGAGAGCAAAATCAGGACAAAGCCAGGAGGGGAACAGGACACAGGTGAGAGCACCTGACAGCAGGAGGAGGCAAAGAGGGCGGAGCAAACGATGACAAAGGAAGGTGAACCAAAGCAGGAAGTAACTAACAACACCACGACAAGACGACTCACAGCAAACATAACATCAGACACGGGAACACAAGAGGAACTGACATGTACACAAGACAAGGAGGAAGGCAAACACAGAAACAACACAAGCAACTCACAACACGCGAACAAACCAAACTGCATCACAGGTTAGCTTCAGTCACCAGAGCGAGTCATCGTTTAAATAAAAAGTCTGAAAGTTTCAAAGCTGATGATTATTCATTCATTATAACATATTTCCTGAATTATCAGATTCTAACACAAAATATCATTTCAGCAACGTTTTGTTTGCCTGAAGTCAAATTTGGTTTGAATTCAAACGAAACCTTTAGTGTGTCAGTGTGTGCGTGTGTGTCAGTGTGAGCAGTAACTCTGTGTCCTGCAGGTGTTTGAACATCTGGGTGCTTTTGTACCTATGCACACGTCGATCTTGCCCTTGATGGCTGCCTCGTGGAGCGGGGTGTAGTTCCAGTTGTCTCTGGCGTTGGCGTCCGCCCCGTGGTGAAGCAGCAGACTCACAACCTACGCACAAAAAAAACACACAAAGCTGCAGGGCTTCTGAAGTTTCAGGGGAAAAGTCTCCACTTTCCAGCTCTGGATACGGAACACGTGGATGTACCTCAGCGTGGCCGAAGGAGCAGGCGTTGTGGAGCGATATCAGACCGCCATCATCCCTGGCGTGGACGTTGGCGCCGTTCTGGAGGAGGAAGTCCACCACGTCTTTACGGCCAAAGCCTGGAAACGCAGAGAGCGACACGAATGAACGAAGCTGATTATTCCTCCGCTGTCTGAGCCCTCAAACACCTCTGTGACTCCTCTCATTCTACACCCATAAATTATTCAGAGCGAGGCGGCAACGAGCTAACGGGGCTGTACAGGGAGGAGGCAGCTTCATCATCATCATCATCACAGGGGAGAAGAGACACACGGAGAGTTTCTGAGCTGAAACATCGCTGCAGTCAGTTTGAGAAAGAAAAAACTCGTCTAATGAAATCAACACAAACATCATCTGTAAACACGACCGCTCCAAGTTTTAAATGAACGCTGATGAAACTCTGCAGAGCTGCAGAGCGAGGTCATGATAACCATCCACACAGATCCGGCTTCCATCCACCGACGTCTTGGGGAAAATAACAACAGCATAAAACTTGCACTTCTTTTTATTGCGATACAAACTTCTTAAAGTACATTTCAAAAGAACAAAGAAAACGACATGAATACACAGAAATGATGAAGATTACAAAGAGACTGAGCTGCCTGGGTGGAGGTTTGTGCTCTCTGTGTGCTAACAGCTGTTTATATTGTTTTAAACCAATTATACATACAATAACATTAAATATGCTTTAAACCATTCATGCTACTTATGAATGTGAACCTAGCCGTGTTAGCGTCTGGCAGAAACACAAGGACATCATCAGCATATAATGAGATAATTATTATTATTATTACGTTTTTTTTAAATTCTGAAATCTAGAAAGGACCATAAAAACTGTAAAAAGAAGATGGTCAGTCAAACCAGAGCGTCTCACCTGCAGCGAAGTGCAGTGGCGTGGATTTCCGGCCCGCCGTGTCTCTGCTGTTCACGTTCTCGGCCGTCACCAGTTTCCGGACCTGCTCCAGGTCTCCGCTCTGGCAGGCCTCGAACAGCTCCCTGCGGCCCTCACCGGTACCCGGCTCTGCCACCTCCACCACCACGGGCCCCGGAGACACGGCTCCGCCCCCGAGACCCGACACTCCTGAACATCTCCGGCCAGACGACATGGGCGGAGGAGAGCGGCCTCCTCCCAGTTTCAAGCTGCCAGTTCCTGAGAGTTTGGATTGCGAGCAGCAAACGGACGAACCCCAGAACCCCGCAGCCACCGAGGCCATGCAGCACGACGAGTCCTGGTACCTGAAAGGCCCCAAACCCAGGAAACCATGAAGAACTGCTTCAGCCTCTGTGCAGCAGATGGAGTTAGAATTAATAAACACAACCAAAAAGCTAAGAAATCTTCTTCTGTCACGACTTCACCGGTTTTCCTTTAAAGTCACAGACGACAGATCCTGTAAAACCAAACTTCCTCTGGACTTATTTTGCTTCCATAGGTCAGTTGAAGTGTTGCACACTTTGATTCAGACTTTCTGCACAAACATTCGCCTGGAATCAGTCTGAACATCTGAATGTGCAAAAAACACACTTTTCCAAACTATGACTGAAAAAAGGGAAAAGCTGGAAGATCATTTATGGCGCGTTTTCTAATAATAATATTAAACAGGCTTATAGGAGCATCCACAATGCACCGCTCTGGATATTTTTCACTACCCACAGATGATCACGTGGGGCGGATTGTGCATTAAACACTTTTCATGTGAAACATCTTCTGAGGAGTCCTCACCTCCTCACTGACGCTGCCGACAGCAGGAGAACAATAACACGGGGGTTGCGTAATATCAGCCGCTGAAAGCATCAAAGGCGCGTGGAGGGATTTCTGCGTGTACAAACGGACCTGAAGAACAAAGTGGCTCACGTGACCCGAAAGGTTCGAATAATCCTGATTTTTAAGAAAGGAAAGAAGCACGAGCGTCGGTGAGACCGAGAGATGCTCAGAGGCGGAGACAGAACCGAGCGGGACCGACCCTCCACATCCATCCACGCGGGGATTTTCATAAAGACGCTTCTAACAAACACATTTTAAAAAGGTCTCCGTGCACTCACCTTGCGCGCTCACGGTGATGTTCCGGGATGTGAGAGCTGCTCACGGCTGGATGAAGCTCCCCTCAGCGGCTGACAGGAAGGCTCCTCCATCCTCCTCCGCCTCCGGGAGCGCGCTGTGTGGATGCAGAGAGAAGCAGAGCCGATACAAACGCCGTGAACCCCGCAGCTCAAGTATGGAAGAAATATAGTATCATCAGAATCCAACTATTTTTAGACATTTCTTCCATAGTCAAGCACCGACAGCAGACCCCCCCCCCCAAACCAGAACAAAGGAGAGCTTCATTTTTCTACCAGGCTCCGCCGAGCGAGCGGAGCTACTGTCTCAATGCACCAACAATGATAATAATAATAATAATGATAATAATAATAATAATAATGATCTTTTCCAGCACTTAAAGGATCAGAACGTGATACGTGTATGTAATACTGAACATGTTATGTGTTTGTTTAAGGTGGAATGAAGGTTATATATTTATTAAGTAAATAAAGTTTATTTATTAAGTGCTTTTCATAGACAGGCAGTCACAAAGCGCTGTACACAAAGGTTACAATAAACAAGAAGTTAGGAACCAAAACAGACAATATGGGCGATACAAAAAGGTTAAATTTAAATAAAAGTTTAAGACTTAAAACAAAAACCTCAACAGAAGGTTTGTTTAAACAGAAACGTATATCATGGCGTTCCATGTATGGCCTGCCTGCTAGCATCTTACACCCTGCTGTTATGTGCTGATTGTCTCATCTTTACATAGTCTGCACCTGGGGTCTCACCTGGTGTGACAGACCCCAGCCTCTATGGATCTTGTGCTTAGATTGGTCATGATTGTCTTTCAGTCCAGCTCTGGTAGGATTTCTGGAAGGCAGCCACTTCCTCTACCTGCCGGTGGCACGTGCCGTGCAGGGCCCTTCCATGATGGTCGGTCATCTCCTTGCTGCTCTTCTTTTTCAGGGTTTCTGCTTCCTGAGGTATTTACTAAGCAGGCTGATGGTTGTGGGCTGATGTACTCAGAACAAGGTCTTAATGCAGGGGTGTCGAACTCCAGGCCTCGAGGGCCGGTGTCCTGCAGCTTTTAGATGTGTCCTTGAGCCAACACAGCTGATTTAAATGCCAAATGACCTCCTCATTATGTCTTGAAGTTCTCCAGAGGCCTGGTAATGAACTAATCATTTGATTCAGGTGTGCTAACCCAGGGTGAGATCTAAAACCTGCAGGATACCGGCCCTCGAAGCCTGGAGTTCGACACCCCTGTCTTAATGTATGTTGCAGTCCTGTGCTCCATGCAGCGTTAGCTTTGACTTGGTGATAAAAACGACTAGAGGTGGACAACTCGACCCAAATGATACCAGCACTGGGACTGGTGTCAGACTGATACTGGAGTACTTTCTATCCTCTAAGCTCCTCAAATATCCACTCTGGAAAATGCCTGAGCCTTTTTTGTGTTCACTGTCACATTGATTTGATTTATAGCCTGTAGCACATTTAAAACAACAGAAAACTGTGGAAAGTAAAAAAAACTGATGATGACTGAGCTCAAGTTATTGGAATGGGCAACACTGGCCTGGTATTTCTTTGGTATCAAGTAAACATTTGCAGCATGGCCCAGCACTACAAACTAACTTCAGTTCATCTCAGGTCCTTGATTTCCTGTTTGGTTCTAGCCCCACCCACAGACGATCTGTCCCACCAATCAGGACATCAGAGTAATTTGAGTTTTACAGTTTGGGCTTTCAAAGAGTTTTATTATTTTTTAATAAACCTCTTATAGTTTCACTGTCTCACTGTATGATTTTATCCTCACAGAGGGCAAAATCGAGTAATCGAGAGGCTAAGAAACTTCGTCCTGCAGGTTTACCACACATTTGTTCTTCGGGAGAAAATAAGATCAGTTTTAAAGCCGCTCCACTTCTCAAATCTAATTTAAATCAAAGTTTTCTTGAAGTAAACTGTCCTCTGGGGGCGAAACCCCGCTCACTCGTGCAACGCAGGGGTTTAAATCGAGCGTCCCCAGCCTCTGCAGACGGAGTTCGTGCTGTGCGGCAGTCTGCGCGCGCGCACTCGCGCGTGTGAGCTGATTATCTGCAACCTGAGGAACTTGAATGCAACACACCACAGAGGCCTCATGCTGCATTCAGGTGCTTCAGTTTCTGTTTTATTTGGACAGGCTTCTGTTTTGTTGGGACAATAACATAAAAGTGATTCATTTCCAGCTTTAAACATGTAGAAATATTTTTTTACACAAACGTTACCTGCCAAATATGTGAGTGTTCACAAGCAGTGTTTTTAATTCCCATCCATCATCATCATCACAGGATCCTGAGTGAACTCTTCAGGGAGTAGGTTTGTGTTTGTGTGGAACCAGCTTCCAGTTTGGATTCAGGAGACAGACACTATCTCTACTTTTAAGATTAGGCTTCAAACTTTCCTTTTTGCTAAAGCATATAGTTAGGGCTGGACCAGGTGACCCTGAATCCTCCCTTAGTGATGCTGCAATAGGTGTAGGCTGCTGGGGGATTCCCATGATGCACTGGGTGTTTCTTCTTCACTCACTATGTGTTACTAGACCTCTCTGCATTGAATCATACCTGTTATTAATCTCTGTCTCTCTTCCACAGCATGTCTTTATCCTGTCTTCCTTCTCTCACCCCAACCAATCACAGCAGATGGCCCCGCCCCTCCATGAGCCTGGTTCTGCTGGAGGTTTCTTCCTGTTAAAAGGGAGTTTTTCCTTCCCACTGTCACCAAAGTGCTTGCTCACAGGGGGTCATATGATTGTTGGGTTTTTCTCTGTAAGTATTATTGTAGGGTCTACCTTACAATATAAAGCGCCTTGAGGTGACTGTTGTGATTTGGTGCTAATATCAATAAAACGCAACAAGAAGGAAAATATCAGCAAATTATTTTTTACAATCAGTTGGATTCAGCAGGAAGAAAATAATAGAAAGAAAGAAAGAAGAAATCTAAAACAAATCATCACAAAGAAAAGAAAAGCTTGGATTAACAAATCATGAACTAATTAAAGGTTTTAATCAGGATTAAAGTGCCAGATCAATTAAGGCATAAATAGTAAAGGAAATTAAAAAGAAACCAAAAGAGGCTTAAAAACTTTCCTATGTAGCGTCTCATGGTTGCTGCTACATACAGGTAACCATGGATACATGCAGGTAGATGGAAAAACGTTACTTTGAGTTTGAGACATGATCTATGTTTGGGTTCTATATTTAGGTCTTTGAGCGTAGTTTTATTTCATAGTGCTTCTAAGTTTTGTTATCTATGTTTCCTAGTTCTGACTTTTTCTTTCAGATGATCTGTGTTCGTTTAACTGTCTCAGTGTTAGTCGTTTCCTGTTTTATTGTGACTATCACAATAAAACTCCAAAACTCAGTATTATTGAAGCAGTCTGGAATCATTTTAACAGAGAACAGAACAAAAGGCAGAAACAGTTAAAGGAGAGTTAATGAAACCCAGAGAACTGTTTCTGAAGACGAGTTAAAGAAATTACAGACAGCTGCTTCAGAGTTCAGACTATATTATAGAAATGTGGTCAGACCACAAAGCTAAATTAAAGCTAGATAAAACTGTACAAACTCTGTTTTCCTCACTTGGTGTTGGCTAGGAAGTATCACTTCCTGTTCCAACACAGTGGTGTTTCTGTGTAGCTTCTCTATGTAGCCAAGTTAATTAAAAACGTATACTTAACTGTGGCGGAGCGTGGTCTGCGGTGCCGCTGCAGGGAAGGCGAACGCAAAAGTGTGAAATAAAGAAGCTGAAAAGCACGAATGTGCACGGGTCTGTTGTGCGTATTTCACAATAACATTATTTCATAGTGTAACCTTCATGTTTTATGGAAAGCACACTCTCTGTTGATTCACCTGCTAATTATAGTCACAGTATTCACTCACTGTGTCTTTAGGGATTTAGCTTAACTTGTAGCAGCATGGCCTCTTCACCTGTCCCTCCTGCTCATTGTGTCAGATGTTTAGTTACTCCTCTGCCTCCTTTAGCAGCAATGATACTTGTAGTAAATGCAACCTTTTTGCAGCTCTGGAGCCCAGGATCACTGAATTAACTAGTCATGCACGTGACTAGTTAATTCAGTCGTGGGCTGAATCCTTCGGCTCCAAAGGATACGCTACCTTCAGGAGCCAAAAGTAGTGTATCCTGGTTATCTAACCCAGGAAAACAGGATGGGTGGGTCACAGTCAGGGGGAAGCATAAGTGGCTATTTTTTTCCACGTATGCTCATTCCACCATACTGTAGATCAGCGGTAGGCAACTCCAGGCTGCGAGGGTCAGTGTCCTGCAGGTTTTAGATGTATCCTTGATCCAACACGGATTTAAATTTTTAAATGACCTCCTCAACATGTCTTGAAGTTCTCTAGAGGCCTGATAATGAACTAATCATTTGATTCAGGTGTGTGTAACGCAGACACTAAAGCTGATGTGCCAGAACGTCATGCTAAAGAGGAGAATTCTTTTAAATACAAGGGGGAGCAAGAGAGTCAGATACCAAAGGCACAGAGATGCTGGCAGGTCTGATTGGAAACAGTTTATTTCCATCACATCCCATTAAAAGGTCTTTACACAGCTGATAGGCCACCTCTGGACACACCCATACATCAGCAGGTGACCCCTATCAGCTAATTTATCACAGTGGATTAAAACCATATCAAATAAAACACTAAAAACCATGCAATAGAAACAGAATAAAATCATGCAAATAAAAACTATACTCATAAATAAACACTAAAAATCAGAATAAAACCAATATATGAGATAAATACAAATTTCCACTGTGTGACACGTGTTGACCCGGGGTGAGGTCTAAAACCTGCAGGACACCGGCCCTCGAGGCCTGCAGTTGGACACCTGTAGATTATTCCTCATAGTTATGTAGACATACAGTGCTGTAAACGAGATCTTGACACTGTTCGAATCTGTTTTCCACAAAAAATTTGTAAATGTAAAGTTACAATTATCATAGATGTTTTAAGGCTGTAAAGCCCCTCATTACACACTTTATACACTTTTCTCAGACAGGCATGAACATTTTCACACTTTTCTCTGTTGTTTAAACACAAAGTTCAAACCTTTGTAGAAAAATAACTCCAGTATTATAGAATGAAAGAGTCCCACAGCTAGTGATTGAAGATTTATGTAAAGTGTTACAAGCTGAATGTTTCTAAAGGAAGTTACCATATTTCCTGTAGTAATTTACTGCAAACAAAACAGCTCTAAACCTTTAAATTTATGCTTGATAAAAACCTAATTATACCATAATTATACATCGTCACCATATTTGTTATGTTCTGGGAACCACAGCTGCCAGTATTTTACATCTAAACTGTTTTTTTTACAGTGTATGGTACAAATAAGAGCCAGAGTTGTTGCCACTGTGTAACTCAGTGTCACACCAATACCTGAACTCATCAGCCAATGAGGTTACGACATCAGTGAGTTGAAAGTGGCCGATCGTGATAGGGACAGGTCCTCCTTTGTTTTACACCCCGGCTGTCAAAGCTCAGATTTAAGGTTAAGAGAGGGAGTGTTCTGTACTGATGGAGATGAAAACTGCAACGTCATCCCAAACCAGACAACAACCACTGGCTGCAATGCAGTAACAATATCCACACATGTACAAATATTCACTTAGTTGTCCAACTTTAGAGTGATGTTAAAATGGTTTTATAAAATTGTATTGTTTTTGTGAAGACAGTGTTTAAAAGAGAGAAGTATAAATGACATTTGTAACAGATGATAAGGAGTGGTTGATCATTTTGAAAAATGACAGCAGACAATTCCCTTTGTTGTCAGGAATGACCAAACCTGGGACAAGCTGGGACAAGATCTACTTTTGTTATTTTATTTGAATCCCTTTAATTCCTTCGCAGCAAAGATGCTTTGTTAGCGTGCAGCGTCATCGCTTGAAGAACACGTGAGTTCAATAGTCTCAGTTCCAAAATGGGTGTTGCTGACAGCTCGGCCATCTACCAATCTGTTGTTGCTGTAAGAGCTTGGCAGTTATAACATCAATCTCCTTCAAGCAGGAAGAAAGCTGCTCGTCTCAAGTCTGCTCTGATTTCTTGCTTATTTTAAGAGATGGCTTTTCTTAAGTAAGAAGGTAAACCACAGGAACCATTGGATTACATTTAAAAAGAAAATAAAGTTCATGGGAGAGGCTCTAAAGTTTAAAAAACCCATTTACCTTTAACATGAGGCGTATGTACCACAGTACAAGTTAAGAGACGATCAGTGAGACGGACAAAACCACAAGATGCAAAGAAAACATTGTGGTGAGACTGCAGCATCACTGACTGTGATGGAGCATGTAAAACAGACCCACATTCATTATTTACTGCAGGAAATTGTAGGTTTCCTCTGTGAGGATTGGAACAGCAAAGAACAAATAAGGCTTCTCAGGGTCCAGTTTCCTTATCAGCAGCACGACTTCAGTCTTAAACTACAGTAAAGCTCCTTTAGGCGACTGTTGCTGTGATTTAGTGCTATATGAAAAAAATGAATTGAATATAATTATAGTGTCACATGCAGTATTTCAGTAAAGAAGGTTACATGTATGAGACTTGGTAGCTTTGCTATATCAGTGCAAGACATACAGCAAAGCTGGCCAGAGCCATATCCTGCATCGAACAGGAAATCAGCTACTTTGAATTTAAAGTACAACGCTGGAAGCATTTTCCTATTTTCAGGTTTTGTCTTTCTTATGTGAACTTGACCTTCATCATTAAAAAGTTTTTTTTCTTCTAATCTTAAGCTCCTCCCCTTACTCGCTGCATGAGGCTATCCTGCGCCCCACCTCAGGAGACACAGTATAAATGTTAGTGTTCTGTCAGGAAGGACAGAGAGAGATTTTAGCTTTCATACCTGACAGTAGTCGAGTCACAGACGACTACAAAAATAACCCTTTTGTACTTTTTACATTCACTCTGAACTTCACAGCTGTTCCTCTTTTCCTGAAGGTAAGAACAGAAACATTAGACATTGAAATGACTGTTCTTAGACTGAATCTGAGACATCTGTAAGTTGATCACATGGTGCTTAATAAAAAGCCTGAGGCATTAAACTAGGCAGGGCTCCTGCAGCACATACCTGCCTCGCCCAGAGCCCGTGTTCACTCATTCAGCTTTTCTGTAGAGTCTGCTGCACAGAAGACTCACTGTGGGACAGATTCAGACATGTTTCAGGTTCTGCTTGGATGTGACATTACCAAATAGTTCATGTTTCAAGTAGAACTCTATTGTCTCAATATTCCACTGAAGTGCTAAAAGAGATTTTACAGTAGAAATATTCCATTGTGACAGTAAAATCTGGAATTTGAACTGAAAATGTAAACCAGAGATGTTAAAGTCATTTTACATGATGGGCCACAAAAAGTTCACGTTGATATTAAGTAGGCCAGACTGGTGAAAATGCTAATGTGCAAAGACATTTGACTACACATTTATTCCCAGTGATATCTCAATATAAGAAATAGACATGCAATCAGTAATCAGGCCAGAGAAATTAAACTCAGCTTTCCAAAGATGTCATTCACCACTGTTAATTTATTTATAACAGAGGAGCAATCATTTTTCACACAGGGTCATGTAGGTTTGGAATTTTTATCCTCTTAATAATAAATACTTTCATTTCAAAACTGCATTTTGTGTTTACTTGTGTTTTGTCAAATATTTAAATTTATTTGATAATCTCAAGCATTTAATTGATTGTAACTGACAGTGGCTTCCACAGTTTAAGTAGAAAGCTACAGTGGGATGCTATTTTTACTACTTTAATGAGATGAAGCAAGCTGAATGATCATGCATGTTTGTATGGTTTTAATTGTGCAGGAGACATGGCTTCAAAGGTTACGGAGGTGGCTGCTCTGGGCCGACCTTTCACCTTAGGGATGCTCTACGATGCCCGGAGCGATAAACTCATCCCAGGTAACGTGTGACCTGACAGCCCAGAACTGTGCCCACACTGATTTTAGAAGGTGTGGACAGCAACACACTACAAAAGACGTTTTCCCAGGACATGTCTTCATCATTCACCCCTGTGCTCTGCAGTGTTCATTCTGACATTCAACCGTTTACATGAGATATACAAAAGTACCAGGTTTGATTGTTATGTGTTAGTTTGACCATAGAGAAATTAGCATGTTTAGACAAGGCCTCCTTATTTCGGGGGTCCACAACGTCTGGGAGACCTGGACTGCATTTCTGGTTGAGCAATATAATCATAATCCAGTTTTAAAGTAGTGGCAAACAGGGACTGGAGAAATGTGTCTTTGTTCCAAACTTTTCTAAGTGAACTGTTTTTGCTGAGCTGTTGTAAAATTGAATAACAACAAAAATTCAGATTGAACTTAATACGGTAAAATGTAATTCAGCTTTGTTCCCACAAACACAGATGAAGAAAATCATTAACAACATTGTGCGTACCACCAGGAAAAGCTTTTGTGTTCCTGTGTGCAGTGAAACTGTGGAGTTTGAGTGTCGAGTTGAAGCAATTTCTAAACATAAAGCACACCAAAAAGATGTCCAAAGATCTGATCTTTATGAGATACAAAGAAAAGGAAAATTTCAGTGAATGTTTCAGTTTTGAAAGTTGCTGCTTCATGCCTATTTAAATTGTACGATTAATTTTCCAACGCTGGCGGTATTGGCTTTGTTGCATGGAGGTAAAATTATAGAGCTGCATAAACATGGTGATTTGATAACAATTTGTATTTTACGTAGTTTATATCATTAGAAATAAGTTTATTCTCGTTGTTGAGGTTTATATAAGGAAGATCAGTAATACTAAGTAGGGTGGGATTAAATAAGCGTGCACATCTTCCTGCTCTTTCTTTGATATGTAATCTGAACAAAGTCGGAGTGTATTTTGCTTTATTTTGATTTTCTTTATTCTTTTCTTTTTCTAAATATATCTGTTATATTGTTTACATGTTTAAAATTGATTAAAAAATCAAGGTCAAAATCAAGAGAATAATAGAAATGCATTAATTAATTAGTTATAAAAGCAGTGTTAGCTTTGTTTGAAAAATCACAAACTGTGACCAGAGAGATGAACAAAGTAGTTTTTGCAGATAAACTTACAACTTTTATGTGTCAGATAGAAGAAGTTCCCACTTAATTATCTTCATAGTAAACATTCAATTTTATAAGAAATTAAACCAAGTGAAGTGTAGACTGACATTGGACAGGTTCAGCTCCATCCCCAAAAGTTGATTCTGTTCATCTGGATGTAGCGTTTTGTGGGAGAAACGTTTCGTCATCATCCAGGTGACTTCTTCAGTCTCAGCTGACTGCAGGTTTCAATCTTATAAACAGTACATTTGCATAATGACTGAAACCAGCCCACTGAAGGAACAATGGGCTGTGAGGTCAGTTCCTTAATCATAATTATGCAAATTCACATGCCCATTGATCAACAATCACTGACCAAAACCCACTGATCAAAGACCACTGATCAATGTCCATGAGTCCCATTCACAGAGAGTTGGGGAATGGCTGCAATCACAGCATTGTAAGATGGTGACAGATGTACCCTTAGGCCCCCTCCTCGATTCAGAGATGGTCTTTCCCTTTGACATAAATGTCCTCCTTGACTCCGCCCTCAAACCAGCGTTCCTCCCTGTCCAGGATGTGAACATCCTCATCATTGAAAGAGTGTCCACTGGCCTGTAGGTGTAAATAGACTGCAGAGTCCTGGCCTGACGAGGTAGCTCTTCTGTGTTGTGCCATCCGCTTTGCCAGAGGTTGTTTGGTTTCCCCGATGTATAAATCCTGGCTGTACTGTTTATAAGATTGGAAACCTGCAGTCAGCTGAGAATGAAGAAGTCACTTGGATGAGTGATGAAATGTTTCTCCCACTTGTTGTGTGCCCACCTTATTACTTAATTAGGCAGAACACTCTGAATTAAATCAGGACATAAAGCATGGTCTTTATCTGGCTTTATTGAACTCTGTCGATCTGACAACTAGCCACCTAACGGGGCCGCCCTCGGACAACAACATCCGGTTCAAAGGTCATCCCCTTAAGACATAGTCAAATATCAATACATGACATCCCCCTTTTCCTTAGATTCAAACTTCAGTCTTAATAACTTTGATGTCTTTTTTTTTTTTCCTCAACATTGAACATTCTTTCTTGTCTTACTTTCTAACAATTATATTTTCTAACTGTCTCACCACACATACCCTTTTTCCAATGTATACATGGACACATACACATTTGAACTTGCAACTTGAAACTTAACCATTTTAAGTTACCTCTTCAACTTAACATATTATAGTTTATTTCACCACAAAATCACGAAACCTCTCAGGTATCTTTTTAGCCCTCTGTGATCTACTTGATCTCTCTGGCCCCTGGGAGCCCTCTTGTGGTGTTGGAGTGAAGGTGTCAGTCTTTGTGGGTGTTTCACCTTCCTCCCTTTCAGGTATTGTGTTTTGTTCGTAGTGTCTTTCTCTGGTCTCATTTGTCTCGTATTTCTTCACATGTGTCGTGTTCCGGTGATAGCGAGCTCCTGTTGGTGATTCAATAATGACTCGGTTTCCAGTTCTGCTTACAACTTTGTGTGGTGTTGCATTGAATGGTGTTGTAAACTTGTCCACTTTGTCTTGTTGAACCAGCACTGTGTCTCCTGTGTCAACGTTTGAATACTCAGCTCCCCGTCGTTCATCAGCAGAAATCTTTGATTTTCCTTTCTGTTCAGCGTCTCTGTCACGCACGTCCAACTCCGTTGTTTTCGCCTCACTGATGTTCGGTAACTTTCCTCTCATTTTGCGGTTGAACAGGAGTTCTGCTGGACTTTTGCCCGTGGTTGGATGTTCAATGCTGCGATACACTGTTACATATTTTCTTAGCTCTCGCTTCCAGTCAAGTCCTTCGGCTTGTGCGATCCTGATTCTTTTCATCAATGATGCATTTTGACGTTCCACTTCCCCATTTGCTTGAGCCCATTTTGGCGTAGTTCTTATATGTCTGATTCCATTAGTTTCACAGTATTCTCTGAACAACTCAGATTTGAACTGTGGGCCGTTATCAGATTTGATGGTAACTGGTAGCCCATGTCTGCTAAATATACAGTCAATAGAGTCAATGACTTTTTCAGCAGTTGTAGATGACATTACATCATACTCATAGTACCGACTGTAGTAATCTACCAGTACAAGTATTGAGTGGTTCGAAGGTAGCGGTCCCAGTAAATCTACCGCCACATCTCGCCATGGTCCATCCGGTAAAAGTGTGTTTCTCAGTGGTTCAGGCGGATCTGGTCTGGCTACTATTTGACATCCGTGACAAGCTTTACAAAATTTTTCTGCAGCTTTGTCCATCCCTGGCCACCAAACTTTTGTTCTGAGATGCTGTTTGGTTCCAACAATTCCTAAATGTCCTTCATGAGCTAGTGACAGTGCTTGAGCTCTGAGGTTTTCTGGCAATACAATGCGAGTTCCCCGCAAAATTATGTAGCCAATGACACACAGTTCATTTGCAATGGGTGCATATGTTTTGCATTTTTCAAAGTGTCCACTTTCAATAGCTCTTCGCACTTCTGTTAATTCTGAGTCTGTAGCAGAGGCTTCTTCAACCTCTCTTGTAGTGAGTGCTTTTGGAGTAGCATTAACTGCAACAAATCTCACATATTCTTCAGATTCATGCTTGTGTATCTCTTTTGACGTGGTGTCAGAGAGCAGTCTTGATAGTGAATCCGCAATGTTTTGTTTTCCTGCAATGTGCACTACTTTAAAGTCATATGGTTGCAGTCTGAGAACCCATCTTTCTATGCGTGCACAAGGTTTAGATCTCTGGCTGTATATGACCTCTAATGGCTTGTGGTCTGTGATGAGGTCAAACTTCCTGCCATACACATATGGATGTAGTCTCTCACATGCCCATACCAGTGCTAGGGCTTCTCTTTCTGTTTGAGAATATCTTCGCTCACAGTCTGTTAAACTCCGACTCACGTAGCACACTGGTACCTCTTCTCCGTTCTGTATTTGTATTAGCACTGCGCCCAAGCCTACAGGGCTTGCATCTGCTATGACTCTGGTTGGGGCTTCTTTGTCAAAATATGCTAGGGTACCTGCTCTGGCTAACTCAGTCTTTAGTCTTTCAAACGCTTGCTTTTGTTCTGGCCCGAATGTAAACATAGTTTCTTTTCGAGTTAAACGTCTAAGCGGTTCAGAGAGTGTAGCAAACTGTGGTATGAACCTGCTACTGAAACCTACCAGGCCAAGAAAGCTTCTCACCTCAGTAGCATTCTTCGGTTCTCGGGCTTCCACCACAGCTCTCACTCTTTCTTCAGTTGGGCCGATGCCTTTCTGCGTCAGCAGTATTCCCATAAACACAAGTCTGTCCATGTTGAACTGACACTTCTCTGCATTTAGTGTCAGGCCACAGTCAGAGAGTCTCTTCATCACAGCATGCAGGCGCTTATCATGGGTGTCCTGGTCTGGTGCATGTATGATTACATCATCTGAAATGTTCTCAACTCCTTCAATGCCAGCTAGTGCATTGGCGATCTCATGCTGATATTGCTCACTAGCTGATGAGACTCCAAATATTGGCCTTTTGTATCTGTATACTCCGTTGTGCACTGCAAATGTAGTTATCTCTCTTGACTCTGGGGTAAGCTCTAGCTGATGGTATCCCCACTTGAGATCGAGTTTGGTGAAGATTGCAGAGCCGTTTAGTCCTTGCAAGATTTCATCCACAGTGGGTATGGGGTATCTTTCCCTGATTATTGCCTCATTTGCTTTTCTCATGTCTAAGCACATTCTGATATCTTTGTCACATTTCTTTGGGAGCACCACTACAGGATTTACCCAAGGTGTAGGTCCTTCTACACGTTCTATGATGTCCATGTCGATTAGTTCATTGATCTTTTTCTCCACTGCATCCCTCAAATGATAAGGTATGCGCCTCAGTGGCTGTGCTACTGGTTTCACATTTGGATCAATGTACAGGCTGATCTGTTTGGTGTTTAGCTTTCCTACTCCTTTGAACACTTTTGGATACTTTTCTTTAAGAGTGTGCTTTAAATCTGTGACAGCCACCACGTTTTCACCTATTTTCAACACTCCTAACTTTATAGCAGTCTTTTTCCCCAGGAGTGGTTCACCATTACCTCTAATCACAATAAATTCAGCCTCTCCAGCCCTGTCACCAATCTTGATTTCACATCTGAATGCACCTTTAACCGTGAGTGCCTGTGCTGAGGAATATGCATATAAATTCCTCTGCTCTTTGGGTACATATGAGTGACATTTTATCTTTTTAGCTTTTAGCTTTTCCCATATGTTTTCTCCCATCACATTACTTGTAGCTCCAGAGTCAACTAACATTTTCAACTCTATTCCCCCAACAGAAAAGGTAAGTTTCTCAGGTACATTATCATCATTTACAGTAAATGCATAATCATCTTGTTCAACAGCATTCACATTTTGTTTCTTTTGTCTTTTTGTACGACACATTTTTGAAAAGTGGTCCTTACCATTGCACTTGTGACATGTTTGTCCTCGTGCTGGGCATTTGGGATCTTTGCCCATGTGGTCAGTATAACCACACCTGTAACACTGTCTGTCTGTTTTATTGTCATCTTTCATTTTTCCTTTTGGTCTGTTGTTCTTCTCTTTCTTTGCTGTAAAAATCCGGCTGACCGTGTCCTCTCCTTTCTTTTCCCCGGCAACGCTCATCGCCGCCATCTGCTCCTCCACGCGTTCACAGTGTGAAGCCACCTCCAACGTGCGAGTTAGGGTTAAGCCTGGACCCTCCTCGAGCAGCTTTCTCCGTACATATTCAGAAGTGCATTTACTCAGGATAGCGTCCCTTATCTGGTTATCAGTGTCACCTTGAAAGTCACAGTCTTTTGCAGCTCGCCTTAAACGCGTACAAAATTGTTGCACAGTCTCACCTGGTGTTTGGGACAATTTGTGGAAAGTTTGGCGTGCGTATGCTGCATTCACTTGAGGAACAAAATAAGTGTTGAGCGCAGTCACCGCAGCGGCGTAATCCGTCGCCTCTCCCGTCTGTGGTAGAGTGGAGAAGACGTCCTGCACGTCCTGTCCGGCCAAGTGCAGTAAAAGAGCGCGTCTCCGCTGTCTGATCGCGTCCGTAGCATTATCCGTCAAAATAAGACCCTTCCCATCAGCAAACAACTCGAAGGATGTTAACCACCGCGTCCATCTCGGTCCGAGCGTAGCTGGATCAGTGTAGCAGGCGAACGGTTGAATACCTGACTTTTCCATGTTAGCCCACAAGTTTTCGCTAACACCGTCCCGCCGCTGGGTCTACTTCTCACAAAAACAAATCCTTGTTTCTGTCATCCTCGTCGCCATTGTTGTGTGCCCACCTTATTACTTAATTAGGCAGAGCACTCTGAATTAAATCAGGACATAAAGCATGGTCTTTATCTGGCTTTATTGAACTCTGTCGATCTGACAACTAGCCACCTAACGGGGCCGCCCTCGGACAACAACATCCGGTTCAAAGGTCATCCCCTTAAGACATAGTCAAATATCAATACATGACACCACTGAAGACGCTACGTCCAGATGAACAGAATCAACTTTTGGGGATTTACTTACCTGGACGATTGAGAATGCATCAAGATGTTAAGATCCATCCATCCATCTTCTTCTGCTTATCCCGGGCCGGGTCCCAGGGGCAGCAGCACAAGCAGAGAATCCAAGGCCTCCCTCTCCCCAGTCACCTCTTCCAGCTTGTCTGGGGGAACACCAAGGCGTTCCCAGGCCAATCGAGAGATGTAATCTCTCTAGCATGTCCTGGATCTGCCCCGAGGCCTCCTCCCTGTGGGACATCCCCGGAACATCTCACCCAGGAGGCACCCAGGAGGCATCCTTGTCATCTCAACTGGCTCCTTTCGATGTGGAGGAGCAGCAGCTCTATTCTGAGCCCATCCCGGATGGCTGAACTCCTCACCCTATCTCTAAGACAGAGGCTAGCCAGTCCATTTCTGCTGCTTGTGTCTGCGATCTCGTTCTTTCGGTCTCTACCCACAGCTCGTGATCATAGGTGAGGGTAGGGACGTAGATCGACCAGTAAATTGAGAGCTTCACTTTTAGACTCAGATCTGTCTTCACCACGACGGACCAGCGCAGCGTCCGCATCACTGCAGCCGCAGGACCAATCCATCTCTCGATGTCCCGCTCACATCTTCCGTCGATTATGAACAAGACCCTGAGATACTTAAACCCCTCCACTTGGGGCAAGAACTCGTCCCTGACCTGGAGTGGGCGCTCCACCCTTTTCCGGCTGAGGACCGTGGCCTGAGATTTGGAGGTGCTGATTCCCATTTCCACCGCTTCACACTCAGCTGCGAACCGTTCCAGTGTGAGCTGGAAGCCATCACCCGATGAAACCGACAGAACCACATAATCCGCAAAAAGCAGAGATGAGATTCTGAGAGGACCCAGGTGAAAGCCTTCTGCCACTTGGCTACGCTTAGAAATTCTGTCTATAAAAATTATGAACAGAACCAGTGACAAAGGGCACTTTGACGGTCCAAGGGACACGGTCGAATACCTTCTCCAGTCCACAAAACACATCTAGACTGGTTAGACTGGCAAACTCCCATGAACCCTCACGTATCCTTGAGAAGAAAAAGAGCTGGTCCAGTGTTCCACGACCAGGACGAAAACCGCATTGTTCCTCCTGTATCCAAGGTTCGACTAACAGACAGACTCTCCTTTCAAGCACTCTGGCATAGACTTTCCCAGGGAGGCTGAGGAGTGTGATCCCACTATAGTTCGAACACACGAGGGGGATGACCCACCAATCTCCGGAGGTGCAGTCACTGAGGCAGTTAAACAACTCCTTGGTGGCAGCCCCTGGGGTGGACGAGGTACACCCTGAAGGCTCTGGATGTTGTAGAGCTGTCCTGGTTGACAAGCCTCTACAATGTTGCGTGAAGATCAGGGGCGGTACCTCTGGATTGGCAGACCAGGGTGCTGGTTCCCATCTTTAAGAAAGGGGCGAGAGGGTGTGGACAGGTTAAGATTTGGCATAAAAATGTTATCAGCAAATACAACTTTGTGCTGCAGGAATAACATTATTAATAACAAAAATGAATAAGAAAGGGGCCAAGAACAGAACACTAAGGAGCATCTACCTTCAAAGACAGCTTTGTAAAGGTCTGATATGGACAGTTGTTATTGTGAGACAACTCATAAGAAAGCTCCACCGGCTCCTCCTGCCCAGAGTCAGCGTCGGGAAACCCCGCATCACCACTGACTGCAGCACAGACACTACATGCCGCTAAAGGTTGTAAGCGCATCCCCCACACAATAGTCCAGCAGGTTATTAAATCCTGGCCGATCTTCCCCCAGAATTAAAAGATGTGTCAGGCACGAGCTAACTGCAGCCTTTACTCTATATGTTTTGCCCTTAAAATTCATCTGCAGCGGCACTATGGGATATTCATGAACCTCCCCATGCAAACATCTGACCTCCAAGGTCTGCGTGCAGCCCAAGTCCACCAAAGCCTGGTGTATGCCTCCTTGGCACCTTACCTGTACACTGACTGTCCCTCCTGGACCGGGGGAGCGTGCCGGAGCCCTGGCAACGCAGAACACCTGCCCAACCTCCATCATGGACACTCCTGTTGCAGCTGTCCCAACCGCCCGCATCTCCAACACTCCTGCCTCAGCGTTAGTGCGGCCCTAAGTGGGTCAGGAACAGCGCCTGCCACTGGGGACCTGGGGAGGCAAATCAGGGAGAAAGGGTTCAGAGGAGCTTCTTCCTCTGCCAGCGTGACAGCCACGTTCAAGCACGCTGGCTGGTGGCAGTGATCCCACTGTGCTGTCTCCCCGTGGAGCAACTCCACAAACTGTTCCAGGACTACCTGGTCCAACATCCACAGTTCCCCTTCTTGTCTGGGCCCTTGGCCTGGTCCTATAGCTTGTCCATCTGAGCTCTCTGTGCTGCCGCCTGCTCTTTATGCATTGCTACAATCTCTGCGAGCATCTGGACTGGCAACTATACCAACTGTGCAAACTGCGGGTCTGATATAATAAACTGGGTTTCGACACCACTTGTGACCCCAGTAAGGACCTGAGACAATCGGGGTGCCTGTGATGTTGTTGTTTTATTTACAAAGAATTCATGTTTTCAGTTCCTCAGTTTCTCTTTTCTACGACCTAGCCGTTCTAGCTCCTCCAGGTCCTGGCATCACTGAAATAGTGAGGCTTTAATAACTGAATAGTTTCCAGCTGTTCTGTCAGCTGACACTGCCCCTTGAGCCTGCTGGAACATCCCTCCTCTGCAGTGGAGCTGCAGCCCAAACCTCAGCCACAAGAACCAATCACTGAAGCTGAATTAATTAGTATAAAACTAATGACTTTGACTGTAGTCAAGGCCTTGAATTGAAATTCAGATTATGTGTATACTCTGGTGGTAATATTTCTGAAGACTTGTTTTTTTCATTTTAACCAGTTTTTGGATCTCATGTCTTAAAGGTGTCACACTGTGGGATGCTAAAACGCTGCAGGAGAAGTCAGTGGAGAAAAATCATCATAGCAGTGAGTTTGAAGTCAGTGCGACTGATTCCATTGAAAAAAAGTCATCACTGTTGGATGTTGATGTCTCACTGAAGGCCAGTTTCCTGGGTGGACTCATTGAAGTTGGAGGATCAGCCAAGTATCTGAATGATAAGAAGAATTCTGACAATCAGAGTCGAGTCACCCTTCAGTACAAAGCTACCACCAAATTCAAACAGCTGATGTTGACTCCTGATGAAACCAAAAACACCCAACAAGCAGAAAATGTGAAGAATTTGGCGACACATGTAGTCACAGGAATCCTTTATGGAGCAAATGCTTTCTTTGTGTTTGACAGTGAGAAGTTAGATCCTAAAAACATTCAGGACATCAAGGGAACCATGCAAACGGTGATAAAGAAGATCCCCTCATTTAATGTTGACGGGAAAGTTGACATCAAGCTGAGTGATGAAGAAAAGACTGTGACTGATAAATTCACCTGCAAGTTCTATGGAGACTTCATTCTTCAAAGCAACCCTGGAACATTTGAAGATGCAGTGAAGACATACATCCAACTTCCAAAACTACTGGGAGAAAACAGAGAAAACTGTGTTCCACTGAAGGTCACACTGATGCCTCTGAAGATTTTAAATCCAGAAGCTGCTCAGATGATGACTGGTATCAGTGTTGGACTTGTTAGAAAGGCTCAAGATGCTCTGAAGGACCTCTATAATCTGGAAATAAGCTGCAATGATCTGCTGGAGGACAGAGTGGGGAGAAGCTTTCCACAGGTACCAGAAAAATTGAGCAGATTCAAGAAGCTCTGTGAGTATTTCAGATCTTCACTCCAGGAAACAATGGCCACGAAACTTCCCTCCATCAGGGCAGGTGAGGAAGATGAGCAGGAATTAGTGAAAGTGTTTGATGACAGAGACAAGTCACCGTTCAGTCAGGAGAGATTAACCAAGTGGATCAAAGATGAAGAGAGAGAAGTCACCCTCATCAGGTACTTTGTAGACATGATGGAGGGAACAAAGATCATCTCAGATCAGTCTGAGCTGGACAGAGAGGTGTTTAAACCAGGAGTAGAGGAAGTTCTCTGCTTTGTTTTCACCTCCCTGAAATCCACTGACCCATATCTGCAGAACATGTCTGACTACTTGGAGAAAAAGAAACTGGAAGGTACTGATGGTAACACTCCACCTACCCAGGACCAATGGTACCGCTCAGATGAAGTGATAAAGCAGATGACAGAAAAGGCCGAAGTTGTCCATGACCTTGCCAAAGCTCTGAAGAATGACAACCGATTCTCTTTCCTGGTAGCAGCCATTGCAAATGACAAATACAAAGGAGGAAGTATCTACCACTACAGGAAGAACTTCCTGGTCACTGATGATTTCTCAAGACCTGATGTCACTGATGTGGAAAAGGTGACGGACAGAAGAGATCTGATCTGGTGTAAGTACTTTTTACATAAATAAATCACATAAGGATGTTACACCTGCAATAACTAAATTTGTTTTTGTTTCTTTTACACTTGATGTCAGAAAGAGCAAGTTATGCACTTTAATTACAGGATACTGATTATTTCTTTAAGCACCTTTAATGAGCCAGCCTAAGCACTGAGTTAAATTTAAGTCTGAACACAACAGGCCAGTCAAAGAAGTTAATCAAGGGGCTTTAAAATGTTGTTTATTGTACACAATTGAGTGTAACGTAAAATTATATAGTTTTATTTGGGAAAATAAAGTAACTGAGCACTACCGGTCAAAAGTTTTAAAATAACCCAAATCTTCCAGTCTTTTTAATTTAAATTGCTGATAATGAATTGTCACGTCCGCAGTGGCAGACGAGTGGAAGTTGGAAGTAGGGACCCAAGATGCAAGCACTGACTTTGATGAGAGTGAGCTTTATTGAGATGGTGATAGAACAAACAACAAAGGAGGTGGCAAGTGCTGAACCGGAGATAAACTAGACTGGGAAAAACTAACACAAGCAGACCTGAAATGGAGACGCAGGAAGACTCGGGGAACCAACATAGGATGATGAAAGGAAAAAATGCAGAGCAGAGAACTAAACACCAAATAACGCAGACAAACCAGCAACAGGCAGGAGAACACACAGGGCTTAAATACACACAGCAGTAACCAAGGGATGGGAGACAGGAGGGGAACACACCTGGGAGAAATCACAGCTAACGAGACGGGGAAAAGTAAACCGAACACACTCACATAAGACGAGGACCTTCAGAATAAAACAGGAAACTAACAGACACAGAGGACCAGACAAGACACTGAACTAAACAGACAGACTCACGAGCAGACACAGTGACACCATGGACAGACAGAGGGAACACAGGCAGGCATAAAACAAAACTCTAACACAAACTCTAACTCTAAACAAAAGCAGCGGTAACGGCAGTGGCGGCGACAGAGCAGATCCGGAGGCCGGCCACGCGGAAGGCAGTGGCGGCGACAGAGCAGGTCTGGAGGCTGGCCACCCGGAAGGCAGTGGCGGCGACACAGGCGGAGCAGGTCTGGAGGCCGACTGTGCGGAAGGCAGCGGCGGCGACAACCCCGTACAGGGGGCCCATCTTGACGGCGATGACGTCCAGCTAAAGGCCTGGAAAGTGGCCGGCAAAGGCGAGGTGGTTCAGGTGGCCGGCAAAGGCGAGGTGGTTCAGGCCGAGCTGGATCGGATAGCGGTGTAGAGGTGGCAGAGGCTGGACCAGGCCAGGATGGTGCTGGACCAGGCGAGGATGGTGCTGGACCAGACAGCAGCGTGGCAGCTACGGAACCAGACGGCAGCGGAACCAGACGGCAGCGTGGCAGCTGCGGATGGTGACGCTGCAGGTGACGGTGTGAAAGCCGCAGGCGATGGAGCAGGTGTTGGCACTGCTGGAAACTGTGTTGTAGCAGTTGCCGGAAGAACTCCAGGCAACGGCGAGGAAACCGTAGGTGATGGAGCAGTTGGTGGCACTGCAGGTGACGGTGATGGCTGGACGGGCTCCTCGGACCCTCCAGCGGAGGCAGACACAGGGCCAGCAGGCATGGAGGCCTCTGGCAGACACAAAACAGAACCAGCAGGTGCGGGGACCTCTGATAGGCACAAAACAGAACCAGTAGGTGTGGGGACCTCTGGCAGGTTTGACGCTGACTGGAGCTGAGTAGCACATTGGTTTGGCTCAGGCAGCGACAGCAGGGTGCAGTCCTCTGCTGGCTGAAAGAGTTCTCCGACACACCCAACAGAGGAACATGGTGGATGGGTGAACTCACTAGAGCTCTCAGCAAGTGCTGACGGCTGAGACTGCTCAGTTGAGTTCCCAGGCGAAGCTGCTGGCGCTGGCGTCTTAACCTCTACGGTCCAGAGTTGGCTGGTGGCTGACACTCAGCCTCTGGGGAGGCCCTGGGGGGAGTAACTGTCTCTAAGAAGGCCAACTTTAGAGAACCAGCAGATGTTTTTGTGTAGTGTGTTCCCTGCTTAGGATGAGATGGTGAGGATGGTGGCTGAATCAATGAGTGGGCTGACAGCTGAGCTAGCGGCAGCTGAACAGGGGACTGGGCTAGTGGCAACTGAAGTAATGGTTGAGGTGAAAATGGTGGTGGAGTTGGTGACAATACTGGAGCCTGAACTGGTGGTAGCTGAGCAGGTGACACTGCAGTCTGAGCTAGTGGCAGCTGAACAGGAGGTTTGGGAGACTGAGCTGAGGGCAGCTGAGTAGCTAACTGGGCTGCTGACTGAACTGAAGGCTGCTGGGCAGCTAAGCGAGCTGAAGGTTGCTGAGCAGCTAACTGAGCTGAGGGTAGCTGAGCCGGGACTGATCAGGTGATAAATAGTTCTTATTGTCTTTTGCTGTACAAAATACAACCCCAGAGTAATCAGTCCTATAGTTCAAACCAGAAATATTGTCCGTCCTACTCACCACAGCCAGCCGCTCTGAAATCCTGGGGTCCGACTGTGCCGAGGGGCGTCGACGGCGTGAGCGCCGCCTACTGTTTGAAGGCTGGGCTGATGGGCCGGGCAGAATATCCTCCGTCGGGCCAAGTAGCAAAACATTAGTTGCTAGGCGAGAGGTGGGGGCCGGGGAAACAAGGTGAAGCTCTTCCAGAAAGAAACCCTGTGCGAGCGGGTGAAGTGAGCTGAATAACCAGGGCTGTAGCCGATTAGCTATGGCTTGGCGAAATTCTTCCCCCTCATGCTCCAGCCATAAATTGATTAATCTGTCCGCTGAATATTGTAAAACACAATATTTATGATTGTTTTAAGTTGTAAATTGGTCAGATTTGACCCGAACACGACAGGTGAATAGTATTGTACTGCAGAAACTTGTCTACGGCTATAACATGTTAAGAAAAGTGAAATTTACAAAACAATAGAGGAAAACCATCAGAAGCTTTAAAGCTTTAGACCATCGTACAGAGAAAGTGTGAAAAAACTGTCAACAGTCTCCAAGACCCTCAGAAACTGGAGAACTTTGGCAAGGAGCGGTCTGGCAGAACCACAACACGAGCCACAAGAGAATCAGGAGATACGTTTCTGAGAGAGCAGCTCACAGGACCACAGCTTCAAGCACAGTTTAATAGTGATCATTGTAAGTCTCAGTTTCGAGTGTAAAGAGAAGACTTAGAGTTGCAGGTTTGACGGGATGAGATGCAGCAAGAAAGCCACTGATAACAAGACTGCTAACAAATCAGAATGAGAAAGAAAAGTCCTGCCTGGGTCTTGAAACCAATGGACTACTGAAGACTGGAAGATGCTGTCATGGACTGATGAATCAAAATCTGAATCTTTGGTTCATCACACAGGATTTTTGTACATAGCTCAGTGTGTGGCACCAACTGTGAAACATGTAGGAGGAAGCATGATGGACTGAAGCTGTTTTGCTGTATCCTGGGTTGGTGATTTAAACAGAGTAAGAGACATCCTGGAAGATTTGAAATGCCCTCCATGGCGTTCTCCACCTGGTTATTCTGAGGTTCATCCAACAGCAAAAAAAAAAAAAAAAAAAGACCAAGCCCAAGCTAAAGCAGAACTACTTTAGGAACAAAGAGCAAGAAGATATGCTTGAAAACATGAGTGTCAATAAAAATCTGGAGGAATTTGGGTGCTCTAAAACTTTTTACAAGAATTCAGTTTATATATTTGTGTATTTAAAGTTGTCCAAGAATAGAGCACTGAGTACGATCTATTATTTATGGTACTTACAGTCATTAGCAGTAGTTAAAGCCAGATACCCAGTGTTTTTGTCTAAGATAACAGCACACTGTGAAATACAGAATCAGAGTTTTAATGTGGAGAAGCATGCAGATAAAATCCATCATTGTAATCAAAGTCAGACAGAACGGCAGTTTGTACAAAGATCTTAACAACTAACAGGAGAGAACCCAGATCTTCCCTTCATAGTTGTTCTTCATTTGATCAGAGTTTAAAAAGACAAGCTGAGGTTTGAGCACAGAGATCTGACATGTGTTAAAAACAGACTGTAGATCTGCAGTGGACATATTAAGGAGGAGTCTGGAACATTATCATCAATTATGAACTTGATCAGGTCTCGTTCTCTCCATCAGATGCCTGTGAGCTCACCCTGGATCCAAACACAGCCCACTTCAACCTCATCCTGTCTGAAGGAAACAAGAAGGCCACAAGAGGAGAGAAGCAGTCGTATCCTGACCATCCTGAGAGATTCGATACTTTACATAACATCCTGTGCAGAGAAGCTCTGACGGGCCGCTGTTACTGGGAGATAGAGTGGGCCACAAACAAAGGAGCGCATGCTGCTGCTGCTGTTTGCTACAGAGGAATACAGCGGAAAGGGGACGGTTATCCATCTGCGTTTGGGTGGAATAACATCTCCTGGTGCGTTGGCTTCAAATGGGACCCAGAACCAACTTACTATACTGGGCAGCAAAGTAAGGAGACCAAGTCAAATACCAGTCCAACTCCTGGCTGCTCCCGACTGGGAGTGTTTCTGGACTGGCCTGCAGGGACTCTGTCCTACTATGAAGTGTCAGCTGACAAACCGAGACACATTCACACCTTCAAAACCAAATTCTCTGAACCTGTTTACCCAGGATTCTACTTAAATAAAAACTCCTACATGTCACTGTGTCTGTAATCCTGACCTACAAAGTGAGGCCAACATATCCAGGATATCTTTCTGTTATCTGGTTTAACTCACCCTAATATCAGCAATCAATCAAAGTGCTCACATGAAGGTATCTATCAATACTGTAAGTGATCCCAATGTTTATCAGGCTAGGGGCGTGTTCACATGACATCTGACCAATCACAAACACAGACAGGTACCGCAGCAGAGCGAATGATCTTACACATGAAGAGAAACTATAACATTCAGATGTGTGTAAAACTTTTCTTTTGTCTCTTTTTGTCATTCATGCCTTCACTGATCCTGCAGTTTAATCCTAATAAAAACAATTTAATTTGTTCACAATTTAATAATTTAAGCTTTGTTTCTTGTGATGATTTTTCTTTGTATTATTTTCTTCCAGCTGATGTGAGATTAGAGTCCAAGTGGATGTAAAAATCATTTTCTGATGTTTTCATTCCAACTTGTTGCATTTGATAATCAATAAGCATTCGTTGAAACATTTGAAGCGCTTTTGTTTCATTTGAATCTAAGAGCTGATTCTAACTTTAAATATTTACTGTTTTTATAATAGATGTTCCTGATTGATCACTTGAATAATGTTCAGATTTATCTTTAAGTCTGCTTTTACTTCTTGCTACTTTACTTCACTGATAGTGACTTGTTTGAGTTTTGTATATGAAATCATTTCTCAGGGCTTGGTTAGTTCAAACACTTTTCTTGACTGCGATTCTTTGTCAATCTCTTTGATGAGCAGTTTAGTGACAGGATGATTACCAACCAGCACGATAGGGAGTTAACACTGTGCACCTCGATAATCACTGTGATGCAAATGTCCACCAACTCTGATTAATTTCAAATCTGCATCAGAGTCAGGGACTAGTTTAACAAGTATACTTGAGAGGGGTAGTGGTTAACCAGACTGGAGCAGTCTTGGATTTCGGTAAATCCAAACAACTTCTTTTCAAACAACTTTCAATCTGCATGAGTCTGAGTGAATCCATTGATGAAAAGTTAAAGTTGCTCCGCAAAAGAACTTGATAAAAGTTATGGAGGTGTCCAAATTCATAGGCTGCATCCTCCTGAGGCCGCATTTGTAGGCTGATTACATCACAGTGATGCGACAAAGGCTGTCCAAATTCCTAGACGCCTCTGACAAATGTGTCCTCCTTTTCCCAAATTTGAAGGATGGGTCAGGTGTGTCCTTCGTGGCCCACCATATCCCAGAATTCATAGCACGGCTCAGCCAATTCCAGTTTCCAACAATGGCGGCAGCTACTTAGTTTTAATATTACTCTTATTACTCTTTCTGGGTCACAAAATAAACTTTTAACATATTTTCAGGTGAGAATGTAGCTGTGTAAACTTCAAATATCTGCTCGGTTTATCAAGACATCACATATTTGCAAAAGTGCTCTGACTTTTTCGGAGACGTCTGTTACCCACCAGCTCGATAGCTTTGTCTGGTGTTGTAGGGAGTTATGAAGTCAGGAAGGCTGTACTGTTTTGCCAGTAATCTGTATATGAGGCATATGGTGGGGGAGTGCTTAGCACAACCTAGCTCAGCTTTCTCACAGTGACAGAAGGGCAATTTCTTGTTGCTTTAGCTGATTTTATGCTAGCCACTGCTAATTGCTGCCAGTCTTTGGTTCTTCTGGTAGGTGAGGGCACTGCTTGTCCACTCGCGTAACTCAAAACTTTCTAAAAGAAGTTCAGTTCAGTTCGATTATATTTTATTTATACTGTGCCAAATGAAAACAACAGTTGCTTTAAGGCTCTTTATATTGTAAGGTAATGACCTTAGAATATCACATAAAGATTATACAAATAATACAGAGAAATTCCCAACAATCAGACAAACCCCTTGTGAGCAAGCGCTTTGGCGACAGTGGGAAGGAAAAACTCCCTTTTAATAGGAAGAAACCACCGACAGAATCAGGCTCAGGGAGGGGCGGGGCCATCTGCCACGAGCGGTGGGGGGAGTGATTCCAACCTGTTCACCAGCTTCTTTGCCTTCTCATCAAAGCTCTGGCTGTACAGGCAGTTGTTTTCTGCAATGGCCTTTGCTTCTTCATCATGTTCACTGTTGTCTCTGGTATATGCACAGCACAGGCTACAACTACTACCGAATGGCAAAACTGACCATTTGGTACTTGCCATCACAAAGTCATTCTGCTTTCATTTAACAACAAAAAACAAAAACAAAAGACACACATTTGAAAAGCTGGCTGAATCATAATTGATGACTTTTCTATATTTTTATTTTTGAGCAAAACTTCTAAACCAATAATATCTATGAACATATTTATACACAATATTCAACACACACAGACACATCTCATATTTTTAAGTCTCATTTGATCGATCTACTGCTCACTAGGGCCTCATCAGAACTGGTCTCAGTAGAAGGGTGACTGCCAAGAAGACTGTGGTGTGAATGAGACATGGCGGGTCCAGAGATCATAATTTTGGGCCATCTTTATTTATTTTGGCTGCAGCTCTCGTCTCTCAGCTGCACATCACACCACAAAAACTCCCAACAAACCTTAAATCATCAGCATGTTTAGGGGAGTCAGCAGCCATCTATAAAACACAGTGGAAGCTCTGTCATGGTTTGGGCTGCATTTCAGCCAGTGGTGTTTGAGATCTTTTTAAAATTATTGAAATTGTGAAAATAGAAAACTACCATCAGATTTTGATCACCCATGCAGGAGCATCTAGAAAGCTTCTGATTAGCAGCAGCTTAATGTTTCTGCATGAAAATGACTCCAAACTCACTGCTAATGCAGTAAATGCTTCTCTGGACAGAAAAACACAAAGTAGTATTCTATCTGTCATGGTTTAGCCTCCACAGAGCCCAGACCTCAGCATTACTGAAGCAGTATGGGATCATCTAAAGGCAGAAACATCCAAACAGCTCTGAATGTCCTTCAAGAAGCCTGGAGAACTTTTCCTAAAGAGTTCAGACTGTGCTGAAGAATAAAGGTGCTCAAACCATATAATGACTTTGAAGCTCATTAGCACTGTACAGACTCTGTTTTTGCCTACATGTACAGTAAACCTCTGCATGAACTGTGATATATGAACACTGTTGTTTTCATTTTCTCAAGCCACTCCTTTAACTGTGTACCACAATTTTCCACTGATGAATTCCAGACAGTAGACACACAGACAGTAGTAGGATCGTTCTTCTTGTTTTGTTAATAAAATTAAATTTAAACTTAAAATAATTGATTACACATCAGTGGGGTGTAGATTTCATCACAGTAGATGTCTTTCTGAAAGCGCTGTAACTAAGTTTAAGAATATAATCCACCCACTGTTATCATCTTCAATGCCCTGTACCAACACAGAGCAGAGCAGCTATCTGAACGCTACTCCAACAGAGGTCGATTATCTTGTTAATAATTTTACCTCCTCACTACGTACGACTCTGGATACTGTAGCTCCGGTGAAAACTAAGGCCTCAAATCAGAAGTCCCTGACTCCGTGGTATAATTCTCAAACACGTAGCCTAAAGCAGATAACTCGTAAGCTGGAGAGGAAATGGCGTGTCACAAATTTAGAAGATCATCATTTAGCCTGGAGAAATAGTTTGTTGCTTTATAAGAAAGCCCTCCACAAAGCCAGAACATCTTACTATTCGTCACTGATTGAAGAAAATAAGAACAACCCCAGGTTTCTCTTCAGCACTGTAGCCAGGCTGACAAAAAGTCAGAGCTCTACTGAGCCAACCATCCCTTTAACGTTAACTAGTAATGACTTCATGAACTTCTTCAGAAATAACATTTTAATCATTAGAGAAAAAATTACCAATAATCATCCCACAGATGTAATATTATCTACAGCTACTTTCAGTACCATTGATATTCAGTTAGACTCTTTTTCTCCAATTGATCTTTCTGAGTTAACTTCAATAATTACTTCCTCCAAACCATCAACGTGTCTTTTAGACCCCATTCCTACAAAACTGCTCAAAGAAGTCCTGCCATTAATTAATTCTTCAATCTTAAATATGATCAACCTATCTCTAATAATCGGCTATGCACCACAGGCCTTCAAGCTGGCTGTAGTTAAACCTTTACTTAAAAAGCATCTCTAGACCCAGCAGTCTTAGCTAATTATAGGCCAATCTCCAACCTTCCTTTCATATCAAACATCCTTGAAAGAGTAGTTGTCAAACAGCTAACAGATCATCTGCAGAGGAATGGCTTATTTGAAGAGTTTCAGTCAGGTTTCAGAGCTCATCACAGCACAGAAACAGCTTTAGTGAAGGTTACAAATGATCTTCTTATGGCCTCTGACAGTGGACTCATCTCTGTGCTTGTCCTGCTAGACCTCAGTGCAGCGTTCGATACTGTTGACCATAATATCCTATTAGAGCGATTAGAGCATGCTGTAGGTATTACAGGTACTGCACTGCAGTGGTTTGTATCATATCTATCTAATAGACTCCACTTTGTTCATGTAAATGGAGAGTCCTCTTCACACACTAAGGTCAATTATGGAGTTCCACAGGGTTCAGTGCTAGGACCAATTCTGTTTACATTATACATGCTTCCCTTAGGCAGCTTCATCAGAAGACATAGCATACATTTACACTGCTATGCTGATGACACCCAGCTCTATCTGTCCATGAAGCCAGGTAACACACACCAATGAGTTAAACTGCAGGAATGTCTTAAAGACATAAAGACCTGGTTTAGTGAAATTTGTTAAAAACAGACTGTAGATCTGCAGTGGACAGACTGAGTAGAAATCAGTCACATTATCATGAATGTGAATCTCTTTTTCTCCATCAGATGCCTGCAGTCTCAGCCTGGATCCAAACACAGCACACTGTGAACTCCTTCTGTCTGAAGGAGACAAGAAGGTGACAAGAGGAGAGAAACAGCCATATCCCGACCTTCCTGAGAGATTCAGTGAGGTTCCCCAGATTCTGTGCAGAGAGGAACTGACTGGCCGTTGTTACTGGGAGGTGGAATGCAAAGCTTATCTTCATGCTTGTGTTGATGTAGGTGTTTGCTACAAACAACTTGAGAGGAAAGGAAACAATGATGCATGCAGGCTTGGAAATAACACCATTTCGTGGTGTTTTACTCACCATCCAGATCAAGGTTCAGATGAAAACCCTCTAAGTTTCTGTGCAAAACATAATAATGAGTCCAAATATTACCCTGTTCCTCCTACTGGCTGTCCCAGACTGGGAGTGTTTCTGGACTGGGCTGCAGGCACTCTGTCCTTTTATTGTGTCTCATCTGACAAACTGAGTCATATTCACACCTTCAGAACTAAATTCTCTGAGCCTGTTTATCCAGCATTCTTCATCCACAATCAGCCAGAATTCCGTATCAGTAATAATACAGGACTCATGTCTGGTTTTTTTGTTTTACCTGTTATGGTAATGGTGAAGTTTCCAACTTCAGTTAAGCTGATGTTCTAATATGACAATTAAAAGTGTACAGTAACAGCATGACTTCCACAGCATAACTGGTTTGTATGAACTTTTCTTTCTTTTTGTTCTTCCTGTGATTTAATGCTGAAAAGCTTTTAATGTGTTCATGTTTTGTTGACTTTTGCAGGCATTTTTTCTTCCAGCTGATGTGAGAGTAGAATCCAAGTGATGTAAAAAATCTTTGTCTGATATTTTATCCAATGTGTTGTATTTGATCAGCTGAACAGCTACTTAGAAATTATTCACTTTTATATTTGAAGAATTTTAATTTAGTCTGATTGTTACAGATGATTCTGACTTCACATATTTGATGTTTTCACAATATATGCTCTTTATTGATTGTTTGATTGTTTGATGAGTTTTGACTTTAAGGTTGATGACTGATAATAATTTGTTCTGCATAAGTTGTGATTTGTTTTAGGGGGAAACTTGTTAGTTAACCATAAATAAAAAATGTAAAAAGCAGGAATCATATATTATTTATACATTTAGCTATCCATGTGTCTTCAAATTTCTAACATCAATAAAAAATGTATGCAAAACAAGTTTGCCTCTTTATTACTATATAGTATATAGAAAATAAATAATATACTACTATAAACCAAGATTTTAGACATTTTATCTGCTGATTGTTTGATTTAACTAATGAGTATTTTTTAATGTCATAAAATGAGGGAAAAATAACTTATTGTTGCTCAGAGTGACATCTATCAGTGACAGTTAAAAACGCAAAGATGTTCAGTTTACAGTGAATTCTTCCACAGCATGTCTTTATCCTGTCTTCCTTCTCTCACCCCACAGCAGATGGCCCCGCCCCTCCCTGAGCCTGGTTCTGCTGGAGGTTTCTTCCTGTTAAAAGGGAGTTTTTCCTTCCCACTGTCGCCAAAGTGCTTGCTCATAGGGGGTCATATGATTGTTGGGTTTTTATTGTAGGGTCTACCTTACAATATCAAGCGCCTTAAGGGGGTTGTTGTTGTGATTTGGCGCCATATAAATAAAATTGAATTGAGGTTAAAAAATTGAGGTCTGTTAAATCTTTCTTTAAATTGTGTGGCTCTATCTAGCCAAGTCTGTGTGTCTACTATATTGTCAACATTTATGCTGCATGTTGATAATACAGTGAATGAATTTCCACAGGCTGTAATGTACGATCTATCAGCTGGAATCTACAAAGCCGGAGTTCCACATAAGAACGTTTTCTTATCAGAGAAAAAAACCCAGCAGCAAACACTGTGATCTGTGCTCAGCGACGCCCTCGGCTGAGCAAACAGTGGAACTACAACAGATGGTAAATGAAAAGCAGCTAAACCACAGCAAAAATTTCTGGCACAACTTTACCTACTTCCAAGGTGCATGGAGGGGATGAAAGAATTCACAGTGCAGGGACTCCAGCAACACATAAGGAAAGATGAACAACTTTATTGACTGACCAACGCGTTTCGGCTTGTGGCCTTCATCAGGGTAACTTATTAGGTAATGTTCAAATAATGTTATCATTCCAGTGTTTTCAGTGTGGGAGAAAGTACTCAGCGCCTTCAAGTTACACACTATGAAAGGCAGCAACAAGTTTAATATTCAGAAACCTAAAGTATGTATCAGCAGCAGAATGGAGCTAAAAATAAATGTTTGTTTCAGTTCTATGAAGCTTTGAGTATTTTGGATTAGTAGTACTGCTGTGTTTGTTGCATCATATTGCTGTAATTGTTTATATGCTTTATATATTCTGAGGTAAGTTGATCTATAGTGTTACATCATATTCTATAAGGATGTTATGTGTTTGTATACTTTCTGCCCAGTTTGACCCATTTAGCAGAAGTCAGCCTGTTTAAGGCTCTGATATCTATTCTGTATGACTTAAAGCAGTTATGACATGGTCTGATTTTCTCACCCAATAAAGGAATATTTCATATATCAGTCTACTCTTCATTCTATCAGAAACAGTTTTCACAGCTCGTACATTTTCTTTTTACACATATATGTAAGCATTGAGCCAAATGTAATAATGCCAATATATTAAATGAACAATATTTGTCTCTTATACATAATACATCTATATATACACTGTCAAAGATACTTGTCTTTGAGTGAAGATTTAAGGTGATAGGAAATATAAATAACTGCAACTTTAATCTTTACTGAAGCTCAGTATTTGACACAGAGTTCAAACTCACTGCTGTAATAACTAATAATGATAAATATAATACTAACTTTAATATTGTCCATATTATATTTACATTACCAAAGTGAGATGACTTTAGTCTCATGAACAACATTAGCTAATTGTTATTTACTAACTAATCTTAAAATGACTGTTCAGTACAGAAATGAAGCCCAACAATCATGTTTTACAGTCCTGTGGTCTGAGCCTCAGATACTTCTCAAATCAAAACATCTCATAAAACCAAAAAACCAAAAAAACCCCATTTTATTTCCTTCATTTCAGTCAAACAATGCTGTATGAAACGCTTCCAGCTGTTAGTATCATAGTTGCTAGGCAGCTTGAGCGACCAAGCCTCTCACTTCCACCCTTCTCGCACTTCGGAGTACGCGCCACACGTAGTCCGCGAAGTGCGGGTACTCCGAAGCGTACTCCGCCCCCGAAGTGGGACACAGCTACTGACTGTGAGACTCTCCAAAGTAAAACAGGAAACAACACGAACATCGAAACCAGGAACACTAGACACAACACAACGAACACAAGGGAGGCACACAGACAAAATCTAAGGGTTGGAAAATCACAAAAGTATTAAAGGATAACTAAGGAGGTAGAAATACAAAAGACAAAACCACAAAAAAACACAAAATCCCAAAAAATTAAATAAACAAAACATAAACATGGAGTCACGAGACTCTGGACCATGAGAGACACAGACCAGACAGAGAAAGAGCAAATGAAAGCACTCAGACACACAGGGCTTACACTAACAGAGCACGCAGCTTGAAAAGCTTTACAAGCTAACTATGAGTTCACACTAGAAAAAGCTTAACTACAGCAAAGCTGTCTAAGGAAAGAAAGCTGGTTTGGATCAATGAAGCTGCAACATATAAACAGTTCAAACTGTTCTGTGAAAAGAAATCAGATCAAACTGACATGATGTAAACTTCATACCAGCATGTTCACTGCTGTGCAACTCAGTCGAGTTTATTTCAAACTGGGAAAGTGCAACGAGGAACAGATTTGGTCACACACACCTGTCAGTCTGATACAGTAAGTTAAACACAGCCTGGCTTTCTTTGTGTTAGCTGGCTTAGCAAAACCTAAAATTTCAGTCAGAGATAACAAGTATCACAAAGCTTGTTTTCAGATTTCTTTGTTAACTCTGGCTTTCTGCTTCAGGATCAAGCTCCAACCACCCTAATCAGAGACATTAGAATAGGTGATAGAGAAAATAGAGCTAGCTAATCTTATGGTCTGATCACCACAAGCACAAAAATAAATACTTGAAGTCAAACTCAGATACTTGCTCTGGACCCAGTTATGGGTGCAGCATTAGTTACCAGGGTGATACAGCCAGGTAAACAGAGAGCTGCCTTCATGATCAGGGACCACACCACTGCCACAATGACAGTCTGGTGTTTTGAGTTATTTTGAGTTTTGAGTATTACTTTATATAACAGACATTTCCTGGTTGGTTCCTTTATGAATATATTCTCAGTTTAGTTTATAGGTTTTCTTAGTTTTGCTGCCATCTGTGATCTACTTTCTGTTGTGGTTAGTTATAGTTCCTATTTAACTCATTGAGTTTAAGTTTGACCTGCCTCCCCCGTGTTCCCCCAGAAGTTTCTGTCTGTATAGGCTTTCCCTTTCATTGTTACTTCCTGATTTCTTTTGATATTCTTTTGTGAAGGAAGAAGAAACTAGAACTTTACATTATAATGTGCAGAGTCCACCCTTTAATCAGTGCATAGAGCTTGTTTGTCTGAACTTCTGTCTGGTCTCCAAGCTCCCGTCCACTGAACTCTTCAGGGAGTTTTTAGGACTTCCTGATAATAGTGAATTACAGTCGTCCAGCCTGGAAGTAATAAATGCATGAACTAGTTTTTCAGCGTCACTCTGAGACAGGATATTTCTAACTTTAGAGATGTTGCACAAATGGAAGAAAGCAGTCTTACATATTTGTTTAATATGTGCATTGAAGGACATGTCCTGGTCAAAAATGACTCCAAGGTTCCTCACAGCATTACTGGAGGCCAAGGTAATGCCATCCAGAGTAAGAATCTGCTTAGATACCATATTTCTAAGATTTTCAGGGCCGAGTACAATAACCTCAGTTTGATCTGAATTAAGAAGCAGAAAGTTAGCGGCCATCCAGGTCTTTATGAACAATACAGTATCCTCAACAGCACCACCGCGAAGCCTCCACTCTGTTCACTTTCTCCTCTTCTGATTCACCTCTCACTTTGGGCTGCCCCTGGCTAGAGAAACACAGCCCTCACATAGACTGGTCAGGGAGTAAAATCACTGGTTGGAGCCTTTTTTTGTCTGGCTCACTGCCTCACTGCTACAGGACAGGCCATGCCACAGTCAACTTTTATAACAAATGCCGTTAAACGTATGTTACTCTTGGAGCCAATCTGCCTCAGTCACGTATTCTCTAACCTGTGTAATCTTTACTGGTTGGCTTTGAAAAGACTCCTAGGTGCTGTTGTCACATGTTAATCGTAATCCCTCTGACCACTTCTTAAATTAAGGTTTCACATCCATGAGGCTCAGTGGCAGGTTTAATAGATTTTAATATTCAACTTGGATAAGCTCAGCAATCAAGTATTGGCCATGAGTTAAAACTTTAAAATTCAAATGATGGGTAATTTTCAAAGGCTCAAGTTTTTTTTCCTTTCAGAGGTTTCAGTGTCCTCAGACTTCAGCAGCACGTTTTCCAACAGGAGTCTGTAACAGAGGAGGACAGTAAGTAAGCAACACAGAGGTATTAAACAGTATTAGCACACCAAGTAGTAAACAGTCTGACCCTAAACAGAGAGGTTATTGTCCCTTAGTGGAAACTTTATTGATGGTACTTGACCATAACATTCCTGCATTGGTTAAAATCACAACCCACAGTAAGTGAGTACAGCACTTGTTTCTGTAGTCATGTTATCTCACTGTGGCAGAATGTAAACAGACCCTTGGACCTGCTAGCCTTGAACGGTGAAGGTACTGGAGCCACTTTTTTCTGAAGCTTTTCCAGTAAATGTGACCTCTGCCTTCCTGTCCCTGTTTGAGCCTGTGCTGCAGCTGGAAGCCTGGTGTGGAGCTCAGAAGAAATCTGCCAAAGTAAGAGCAAACTAAAAAATCAGCTGGAGACACTTTCCCTTGAATTTGTTAATTTATCCGCACTCTGTTATGAAGCAGCAGCTAAAAAGACCGCTTCTCTTTTTACTCTTTTCATTTTAAACTGTTTGAAGAGCTTTTGACAAAGTATTTAAATCAGCGTTTTGTCTGAGAAGATTTCGGTTATTATCACAGTGACAAGTTTTTCTTTGACTCTAGAAATGTTTGTCGCTTTTGTGGATTTTCCTTTAACATGAAGACTTTCTGCAAAAAGTACAGACTGACAAAGAATTCCTTTAGTCATAACTATGCTTACATTTAACAGTTATTGTAGAAAGAACAAACACACACACACTTTTCAGAGGTGTGTGTCGATCGTTCCAGCATTTAAACAGTCAACAATTACAATTCAGTTTCAATTTTATTTACACAAATTAGTCTGAGGATGCCTCACTGATCCTCAGAGTATGTAGTCCTGTAAGAACACACAGGAGTCACTAAACGATTATTTCATGCAACACATTTCATAAAAGCCAAATTAGTGTCCAAAGCTGTCAGTATATTCAGGGCCACATGTATGCCTGTTGCATACATATCATGCATGTTCTTTGGTTTTTTTTTAAACAGCACACTGTGTTCTGCGTCCTGATTGGCTGTAGATCATTGTCAATCATTCTCATGCCGTGTTTCCTGTCCAGTACAGAATCCATTCATCTTGTCAAATTTACATAAATCTTGGATCACTAGCAGTGTGACTCTGAAGTGCTGTACTGTATGTTTGTAAGTTTTCCTTCTCCCCAACAAACACAACAATGTCAACTAAACTGTCGCGATCAATCGCAGGGACTCAGGCACAGAGCAGGTTGACGAACACAGAGTTTATTTATAACACCAGTGCAGAAGGGGGGGGGGGGATCCAAGGGAGAACTCTCTCACACTCGTTCTCTCCTTCTCATTCCAAGATACACACGTCCATACAGCGGGAAGGTCACGGGTCCGGAGAGGAAAACTATTACACAAGAGAGGGAAATTACTCAAAGTCACAAATCTCACACAAGCTAATGTTCACAGGGACTGAGAGGGTCACTAACGTGTCTCGCACAATCATCCAGCGGCGAGAAGGTCTGCGTCCCGGCCTTAAATGGTGGACACATAACGGCAAATAATCGCGAACAGGTGTGTGGGCCAAGGGCGGGACCCCGCAGTGAGCTCCGCCCAGGCAGAGCGGTGAAGGAGAGAGAAACACAAAACACATGTAGACTTGCGGGGCCGGCTGGGCAGACACGGGGATAATGACAGAAACGTTTTGCACCATCAAAGGTTCCTGTGGTAGCACTCAAAAGGCAGAGGAAGAAGCTAACCATCGCACAAAAAGTTGGACTTCTGGACATGCTAAAGGAAGGTAGAACTTATCGTATTTTTCGGACCATAAGGCGCACCGCATTATGAGGCACATTAAGCGAAACAAAACAGTCAGATAAGTCAAACTTTGCTCAGATCATTCTTCTTGCTTCCTCCACTTCTGTACCATTGATCCATTGATGTTGAATTCTCTGGCAGCGGCTCTATTCCCATGTTCTGGACCTGAAAACAGGGTTTGATCTTTGGTTTCATTCTATAATAGTGGACTTATTTTTCTACAAAGGTTTGAATTTGAGAGTTTAAACAAGAGAGAAAAGTGTGAAAATGTTCATGCCTGTCTGAGAAAAGTGTATAAAGTGTGTAGTGATGCGTTTTACAGCCTAAAAGCATCTATAATAATTGTAAAATAATAATAATAATAATAAAGCTGGCTACGCCACGGATTACGCCTTTGTCACCACCCAGATTACTGCAATGTTCAGGATTTCCACCAAAGCACTTGACAGGTCCCAGTATGTCTAGAACTACAACCCGTTCTCACTCCCAAATCGTAACATTTTACGCTAGGTGACAAATCGTCAACATATTACGTTTTCGGGCACCCAAGGCGTTCCTACGTCACGACATCGGAAAACTGCGGACACATGAGAACCGTTTGGACTCAATCTACACATCTTCGCTTTTTCCCTTAAAATCGCTTTAGAAAACACTATTTCACCTCATTAAAGTGCTGGTTAAGGAAAGGGATTATATCGTGTTTTTGGAATATCTACCATTGACTTTATCATTGAATTTGGAAGAATTCCACCGAAAGTGTTCCCTTCCAATTTTGTTCATTGGTGGGAATATGGAAGTTGGAATCTGAATTCCAACCTAAAATCATTGCAAAAAATGACCACCAGGGGGCATAGCACGATTAGGGAATGGTTGGGAAATTTGGAATCCTTCCAAATTCTTTCTCTGGGAGGGGCTCAGAATCCCCAGCTAATTAGTGAAGTATGACCATAATTCCCAAAATCCACAATGTCAAATTTAAGTTTATTTAAAACAAAAACAATTGACCAAGGTGCTGTACAATTAAGACAATCAAAATGAATAAAAACATAAGAAGATATGATAACAGTTAAGAAAAAGAATCATAAAATTAGAAGGTTTGAGTAAGAAATAAGAGAAATAAAAGTAGTACAAACTCATTCTGATTTAAAAGCCCAGGAATAAATGTGGGTTTTCAGATGTGAGTCCAGTTAGTACTCGTTTTGTTTTTATGTCCACTGACAATTTCATATATTTCCTTCTCTTCCACTGCTTCCGGCGCTCCAAAGTACTTTTAAATCTGGCCACGAGATCATTTTATATAGACTTATTATTATTCTTTCACATGGCCCGGCGATATGAGACGCTAATAACACACTAACTACAGATCCCATAATGCAGCGCTACAGCCTCCATGCCAGCCTACATTTCAGAAGATGTTTTTCACCACAGCAAAATCACAAAGTTAAGCTGTCATAAAAGCAAATTTTATTGTGGCAGAGGAAAAAGCCAAATCAGCCGATTTATCACTCTGAGGAGCTGAATGATGAAGGTGTGCAATGTCTTGTGTCCAGACAAAATGCAGATTTTGGCAAATGTGAGTCTGAGCAGAAATACGATTGCTGATCGGGTTTGTGAGATGGTCACTGATTTAAGAACACAGTTGTGTCAAAGAAGCAAAGACTTTATTGCACACTTTCTTGCTGTGGATGAATGTACAGACATGATGGACATTGCACAGCTGGCCATTATCCGTGGAGTGGACTGCAGGACAAGGACATTAAATCGATGCACGGGACAACGACAGGAAAAGTGTCACGGTCCTGGGTCGGTGGCCCAGTGTTTTGAGTTTCTTGTGTCTCTGAGTTTTTGTATTATGATCTTAGTTCCCTTTGTTCCCCCAGTTTATTCTTTAGTCTAGTGTCTTAGTTTGGCTTTTCTGTATTCTCTTTAGTTCTCTGAGTATTTAGTAGCCGCCCTCGATGTCTCTTTGTTGTTGTTCTGTGTTTCTTAGTTGCTCTGTCTCCCCTAGTCTAGTTCGCGTCTGTGCTACTTCCTGTTTTACTTTGAAGGTCCATGTCTCATGTGAGTGTATCCTACTTTGCTCCCTCGTCTCGTCAGTTCTGATTCCTCCCAGCTGTGCTCCCCTTCTGTGTCTCATTCCCCTCGTTATTTCCCAGTGTATTTTAGCCCTATGTTTCCCTGTGTCAGTGTCACGATCTCCCTCATGCTGTGTGTGATTCTCCCCATGTCTCCTAGTGTACATTATAATTAGCTTTTCCCAGTTTAGTTTTGTATTGCTTGTGTTCTGTTTTCCAGCAATAAAGCTGTGCTTTTGAGTTCAAGTTCTGTCCCTGTGAGTTTGCGTTTGGGTCCAATTCCTGCCTGCCACACAGCCGAAACATGACAGTAGATCGCGACCACTTCATGGACCCAGCAAACCGCTCTCAGCTTCGTGAGCGTCAGGATGCTGCCTTTGCTGAGCTGGAGGAGGAGCTCCGCTTGAGGCCGTGGCGCACTCCTGACTATGGGCGGATCTTCCGAGGAACTCGGCTGGCTCTCGGTGGTCTCCGGAGCTGCCGAAAGCCCCCACCTGCTGCTTCGCCTGCATCCAAGCCGCGGCCGCTTCAGGTGGGAATTCCCCGCGTCTCTTCAGATGCCCACGCTCCAGCCTCGGTGTCGCCGTTCTGCATGCCGGAGGCTCAGCTGTTTTCTCGGCCCGCTTCCCCTTCCCGAAGGAAGCGGTGCACACGCCGCCATAAACTGGACAATGTTAAGCAACTCCCGGTGGTGAGTTACACTGATTATTTTTCTCCCGCTTCTATGGACATTAAAAACAACAGACTCACTCCTGATCCTGTCGATGTGTCCCTGCTGGACGACGACATAGACTGGGAGAACTTTTTCTGCTCTGCTCCCTCTGAGCTGGGAAATGATAATGTTTTTCAAACCGTGAACCCTATCAGTACAAGACCTAGAAAAACTGTAAAACATTGTGGGAAAGAGGCAGAATTTATTTTTGATAGGTCTGTTTTTGTGGACCCGGTGGCGATTCCTTTTGAGCCTGCCCAAGCAAAGACTGTTTTTTCTGAGCATAATTCTCCATCTACCTGTGTTTCTTCTCCCAGGGCAGCTCGGGCCCGGCTTTTCTCTGCACCCATTTCAGTCCCTCGGGTGGGGAAAGCTGAGGACCAGCTGGTCCCTACTCCGGCTCCCAGGCCGGCTGAGGCTCTGTCGGTCCCTGCACCCGTACCAGCTCCTTGGGTGGGGGCAGCAGCTGCTCAGCCATCGCCGGTGCCCGTTCCGGCCCCTTGGGTGAGGGCAGCTGTGACTCAGCTTCCTCCTGCACCCGTACCTACTCCTCGGGTGGGAGTGGCTGGTGTCCGGTCTGCCATATCACCAGTGCCGGTCCCTGAGGTGAGGCCAGCCAGTACACAGCCTGCCTCTGCACCCGTACCTACTCCTCGGGTGGGAGCGGCTTGTGTCTGGCAAAATTCTGTCCAGCCACCTTCTTCGTGTTCAGAAAGCTCAAAAGACTTAGTTCAGCCACTGTCACAACTGCCATCACTACAACAGCCCCTGCAACATGTATTACAGTCTTTTGTTCAGTCATTAGCCCAGTTCTTAGCGCAGGCATCAGCTTTTCCCCCAGTTCATACCCCAGCGCAGCTCTCGCTAGCTCAGTCTCCTGTGTCCTCGCTAGCTCAGTCTCCTGTGTCCTCGCTAGCTCAGTCTCCTGTGTCCTCGCTAGCTCAGTCTCCTGTGTCCCCGCAAGCTCCGTCTCCTGTGTCCCCGCAAGCTCCGTCTCCTGTGTCCCCGCAAGCTCCGTCTCCTGTGTCCCCGCAAGCTCCGTCTCCTGTGTCCCCGCAAGCTCCGTCTCCTGTGTCCCCGCAAGCTCCGTCTCCTGTGTCCCCGCAAGCTCAGTCTCCTGTGTCCCCGCAAGCTCAGTCTCCTGTGTCCCCGCAAGCTCAGTCATCTACCCAACCACCAACTCCACTCTCACCACAACCGTTACTACAGCCACTAGCTCAGTGTCCAGTGTCACCTGCAGTGCAGTCCCCAGCTCAACTGCCTTTTGTTCACTCTCCTGCCCATGTGCCACTAGCTCAGTCTCCTAAACCTCCAGTTCAGTCTTCAGTTCAGTCCCTTCGTCTGCTGCACATTCACCCACCTGGTCGTCTACACATTCAGCCAGGGGTCCCAATTACCTCTGGCCCTACATCAGCTCCTGCTGGAGGCTCGGGTGAGCACATCCAGCACTCTGCAGCTCCCACGCCGCCATCTGTCTCCGCAGGGGGTTCTGGAGAGCCCGGCCAGCACTTCCTCATCTCCGCTGGGGGTTCTGGTGAGCCTGGCCAGCCTCCTGTCTCCGCTGGAGGGTCCGAGGGGCCCGTTCAGCCTCCTGTCTCCGCTGGAGGGTCCGAGGGGCCCGTTCAGCCGTCGCCTGCTGCGCCTACTGCCTCGTCATCCACGCCTGCAGCAGCCTCGTCAGCTGGAGGGCCCAAGGAGCCTGTCCAGCAACATGCTTCGTCAGCTGGAGGGCCTGAGGAACCCATCCAGCCAGCAGCAGCTTCATCCACACCTGCAGCTTCAGCTTCAGCCTCGCCTGGTCCCACCTCCGCGTCAGCTTCAGCCTCGCCTGGTCCAGCCTCCGCTTCAGCTTCAGTTTCTGCCTCGCCTGGTCCAGCTTCAGCTTCTGCTTCGCCTGGTCCAGCCTCCGCTTCAGCTTCAGCTTCAGCTTCAGCCTCGCCTGGTCCAGCCTCCGCTTCAGCTTCAGCTTCTGCCTCGCCTGGTCCAGCCTCCGCTTCAGCTTCGGCTGGTCCAGCCTCCGCTTCAGCTTCGCCTGGCCCAGCTTCAGCTTCGCCTGGCCCAGCTTCAGCTTCGCCTGGCCCAGCTTCAGCTTCTGCTCTGCCTGGCCCAGCTTCAGCTTCTGCTCTGCCTGGTCCAGCTTCAGCTTCTGCTCTGCCTGGTCCAGCTTCAGCTTCTGCTCTGCCTGGTCCAGCTTCAGCTTCTGCTCTGCCTGGTCCAGCTTCAGCTTCTGCTCCGCCTGGTCCAGCTTCGCCTGGCCCAGCCTCTGCCTCTGCTTCGCCTGGCCCAGCTTCCGCTTTGCCTTCGTCTGGTCCAGCCTCTGCTTCAGCTTCGCCCGGCCCTGTGGTCGTTGCACCGCCGGCCAAGGTACATCCTGTACCTCGGCATTGCCGGCCACTTTCTGGGCCGCCAGCCAGACGTCATCGCCGTCGTGGGCGGCCTCCAGATTGGCTTCGTCTGCGTTGCCGTCCGCACGGTCGGCCCCCGGAACTGTTTGCCCGTCGCCGCCATTGCCGTCCGCACGGTCGGCCCCCAGAAATGCTTTCCCCTTGGCTCCTGTACTGTTGGGACCGGGGTCGGCCCCCTGAACTATGTTTCTGGACTCTGTTCGCTGCAACCCATGGTTGTTTTTGGCCCGCCTGTTTTGTTTTGACTGATTTCCAGGGCCCCTGTGCTTTTCATGGACATTTTGTGTTGGACTCTTTTCTAAGTTCCTGTGATGGACATTTTGGTTTTGTTCTGGGCCCTCCGTCCTGGGCCCCCGCCGCCCGCCCTGGTCGGGTTGTTTTGTGTTTTGGGGCATTTTTTGTTTTTCCTGTTGGGCTGTCTGGAGCCAGCCCTTATGGGGGGGTACTGTCACGGTCCTGGGTCGGTGGCCCAGTGTTTTGAGTTTCTTGTGTCTCTGAGTTTTTGTATTATGATCTTAGTTCCCTTTGTTCCCCCAGTTTATTCTTTAGTCTAGTGTCTTAGTTTGGCTTTTCTGTATTCTCTTTAGTTCTCTGAGTATTTAGTAGCCGCCCTCGATGTCTCTTTGTTGTTGTTCTGTGTTTCTTAGTTGCTCTGTCTTCCCTAGTCTAGTTCGCGTCTGTGCTACTTCCTGTTTTACTTTGAAGGTCCGTGTCTCATGTGAGTGTATCCTACTTTGCTCCCTCGTCTCGTCAGTTCTGATTCCTCCCAGCTGTGCTCCCCTTCTGTGTCTCATTCCCCTCGTTATTTCCCAGTGTATTTTAGCCCTGTGTTTCCCTGTGTCAGTGTCACGATCTCCCTCATGCTGTGTGTGATTCTCCCCATGTCTCCTAGTGTACATTATAATTAGCTTTTCCCGGTTTAGTTTTGTATTGCTTGTGTTCTGTTTTCCAGCAATAAAGTTGTGCTTTTGAGTTCAAGTTCTGTCCCTGTGAGTTTGCATTTGGGTCCAATTCCTGCCTGCCACACAGCCGAAACATGACAAAAAGTTTTAAAAACGTCTGTCAAAGTGTAACTGACATGCCCTGGGACAAACTTTTAGGACACCTTTTCTACACACCTGAGTTCTCTGGTAGCATTATTAAATCAAAGCTGGGTTTTAGGTTTTAGACAACTGGTTTTGAGTGGAGCAATGGAAATGCTTTATCCCGAAGCCAAAATCTAAATCCAAATTCCAATAACACACTTGATCATAACAAAACCTTTTCCTTTTTTTCCACGTACACAATCCCAAATGCCAACATTTGCATCTCAAATGCAGAACAGCGGGGATAGAGCATCTCGTTGGTCGATAAAATGAATTAAAACAGGTCTGCTTGCAGAAGAGACCTGCAGCACAGAGCTAATGTCCGTAGTTTGAGAAATTGTTTTTATTAAATCAAATACATACCTCAAGTGGAAATATAACAAGATTTTTAGACTATTGCTTCTAACTTTATAATGTTTACACTTTTTATAATTGTCTGTCTTTTTTTTTTTTTTTTTTTTTTTTTTTTTTTTTTTTTTTGGGTTTTTTTGGGTTTTTTTAGACCTTGAGCTGCAAGAATATGGGGAAAGCAACAAGTTCCACAGAATGCCGTGCCTAGCACACACTCTCCATCTCACGATGAAAAATGCCATGAAACACCCAACTGCTGATTCAGTCATAACTAAAGCAAGAAATCTGGTACATGCTGTAAGAAAATCATCAGTGGCAAATGAAATGTTTAAAAGGTGTGACAAAACTCTGATCTGGGATTGTACCACTTGTTGGAACAGTACCAAACCAGAGCTGAACTAAACCAACTACTTGAGAAGCTGGGGATGGATACACTTCTCACAAGTGATTGGACCAAGATGGAGAACCTTGTCAAGTTGTTTGAACCCTTTTTCATTCATACAGACCAACTTCATAGTGACAGCCAGTCACTATGAAGTTGAAGTTACTTAATAACGCGTTAGTCCCAACACTGGTGTTTAATGAGACATTGCTGCATTTCTGGAAAGCAAGACAGGCTGTCTATCCAAAACTTGCCCCCTGTAGCTTTAGATCTTGTTAGTGCCCCTGCTTCACAAGCATTTGTGTAACGCATCTTTTCTGTGTGTGGACTGCTGTCATCTTGGCTGAGAAACAGAACAACCACATCTCTGGAGCAGCAAGTTTTCCTTAAGATCAACAAAAAAATGTTACTTCACTGATGTACCCTATATCCTTTTTGACCGACCTGGACATGCACACTTGCCGTTCAGTTCATTGCCTTTTTTTTTTCATATTTTACTGATGGATAATGTAGAAATGTTTAGCTTATTTTAGAGTTTAGACATGTAGGAATGTTTAGCTTGTTTTAGAGTTTAGAAATGTGTTAAGATAGAATGTAGAATTATTGTAGAGACACTGACACTGCCCTGGATATAAATAAAGGCCTGACTGTGGCATGAACTTAGGAGACCCTCCCCCAGTTTGAACTGTGAAGCTAAGACAGAAAGGAGTTAATGTTAAGTGGAAATTCCTCAGGGCATACCTGTGTGGGGGTCTCAAAGTTTGTAACTTGATAACTGTGGTCTGGAAGGGAGATGGACTTTTATGACCGGGTTAGTACGCAGAGACACACACACACACAGTGCTTAAACTGTTACACTCACACATCTACATGCGCACTCACTCACGTGCACACACATACACACAGGTATGCGCATACACTCACTCACGAGTACTCACATAGACACGCGGGAACGCGCACATGTAGGCATTCACGTGCTCGTGCACATAGACACAGACACAGAGTTTGCAGCACACTGTGGGGGATTTATGATAGGGTCCCTCTATAAAGCTGGCTGGGACTAACAAAGGGGTGAAGATTGTTGCAGAGGGACACCGGCCTCGTCTTCCCTTCTAGAAGTGCATGCTTAAATGAAGATGAATAAAGATGAATAAAGTTTTTGTAAAAATGACTACTGGGTCCGGTGCATCTCTGGAGGCCCGAGGAATAAAAAAGAACCGGGGTAAAACTGATTTCCCAACAATAACTAAACACTTAAAAACTACTCATGATGGCTTGGCTTTTGTGTTGTGTTGTGTATTGCCAGTCAGTTGCAGTGTTTTATCACAACACAACACAACAGCTGCAGCTTTCACTGACAGCACAAGTGGTACTGTCTCTGGTTGGTGTTGAGGTCTGAATCTGATGGCAGCTCCTGTAATCATAATGAGAACAGAATCATCACAAACTGAAATATAAAGTTTATTTCTCAAAATTGAAATAAAAGCGATCCTTCTCTGTCCTCACACACTGGGGATCTGAAGTTCTATTCTTACATTTTTTCGGTTTACAGTTTTGCAGACAACAAAAATTAATGCTTCAATTATTTCTTTCAAAGGATGTAAGTTGTACTGAGTACTGTACATTTAACCATGAACAATACTAAGAATTATCCAGACTGTAGGATCAGCCTGATGTTATATGTATCCCACTGTAACTTTACAGTATAAAGAGCTAACATCTCCAAAATGACAGGAGTAGTTAGTCAATACAACAAGTGTGTGTGAACTAAAAATCAAGAATGTGGGATACTGTTTGTCTGTGATTTGAAGAGCCCAGCCCATGCTCCTGACAAACGGGAAACCAATTATGCAGGGGAACCTACCTTGGCACTTGTGCACGTGAAGCCATTTGTGTGGGCACCCTGTGCTAGCAGTGTCCAAGTGGTTTTTTTTCCCCCTTTGCATAAAACAGCGTAGTGAGAACTACTGTCGTGACATCCATGTTTGCTACAGTCATTGGCTGGGACCTGACTACAGGGCCACCCAAAGAAGGCTTCCCTCTGTCTGATAGCTTGTGTTCTGAGACATGAGACCTGAGACCTGACCTTTAAGACCTTACACCCAAAAACTGACATCTGAGATCGGACTTTTGAGACCTGACACCTGAGACCTGACAACTGACTTTTGAGACCTGACCTCTGAGACCTGACACCTGAGACCTGAACCCTGAGACCTGACTTTTGAGATCTGACATCTAAGACCTGACACCTAACTTTTGTGACCTGACACCTGACACCTGACTTTTGAGACCTGACAGCTGAGACCAAACTTTTGAGACCTGACGACTTTTTGTCTGAGACCTGACACCTGACAGCGTTTTGTCTGAGACCTGACAGCGTTTTCCTGAAACTTGACATTTTTTTGTCTGAGACCTGAGACCTGACAACTTTTTGTCTGAGACCTGAGGATGTCCTAAAATGTACACTGTTTAAAGGCCATACTTTGGACCTTGTTTGTTGCTCTGGACTTACTCCTTCCAACTGCAAAGCTAATGAACTGCTAATTTCTGATCACTTGCTTCTTTCTTTCAATTGCAAAATTACCTTTTCTATAACCAAGAGCCCTCGTACCATTTCTTTTCGGAATATTAAGAAAATCAATCCTGAGAACGTTTCTTTTACTTTCTCTAGTCATTTGCATTTTCATAACCTGCTCAGCCAAGAGCACTTGGTTTCCTATTATAACTCTAGTCTGAACAGTATTCTAAACTCTGTTGCCCCACTCAAAACTGAATCTGTATCATTCTCTCAGTCAGCACCCGGGATTACAGCTGAACTAAGGCTTCTGAAAGCAAAAGTCAAAGGCTTGAATGTCTCTATAAGAAAACTTACTATTCATTAAGGAAATGTTTAATAATTATGTTTTGTATTATAAGGAGTGTATTAATCAAACAAAATTTGCTTATTACTCCACCATTATCTGTTGAAATGAAGATTCAACCAAGATACTATTTTCCCTGTTCAACTAGTCTTTCACGTTACCAGATTTTTTACCTGCTCACTTTTACTCATCTTCCTTCTGTTTTTCTCTAATGTTATATTTCATTGAGAAATTTCACAAAATACACCAAGACCTGGTTTCTGATGTTCCATGTAGCTCTTCCTTTGCAATTCCACTCCCATCACACTGTTTTTCTGCTTTCCAACTTCCCTTTGTTGCTGATATTTCAAATCTCATCTGTAAGTTAAAAACTTTTACTTGTTAGCTAGACCCCATCCCTACAGTTTTGATCAAGGCCTGTATACCCTCTTTGCTTCCTCTCCTATCTGCTATCGTCTATTCTTCACTTACCACTGGGAACTGTTCCTGCTCCCTTAAAAGTTGCTGTCATCATGTGAATATTGAAAACAAAATTCACACAGACAGTTCTTCTAAGCTGTTAAGTGCTCGATCTATCATTCATACACATTCAGACCCTGATGGATGAATTGTAGAATTAGTATCTTAGTAACATGGGGTTAGAATCTTTCCCTTGAATATTTGGCATGCAGACTGAGATCGAACAAACAACCTACGGGTTAGTGGCTGACGTGCTCTACGAGCTACAGCCACAACAAAGCATTCAGCTGTGTACAGTGTCCTTGAGTGTTCTGAAAGGTGCTTTCAAATAAAAGCTGTTTAAAAAAATAAAATTGTTATTATTATTATTATTATTATTATTATTATTATTATTATTATTATAACTGTATCTCAGTTCCAAGAAAGCAATCTTTAATATTACAAACATTATCTTAATTCCAAGCACAAAGTCCCAAATACCAAGAACTGTATGTGAGTTCCAAGAAAGCAATCTGTAATAACATAGACCAGGGCATCTCTGGGCACGTGTGCCACCGCTGGCACGTGAAGGGTTAACTGATGGCACGACCATAGCTGGACTGGCCACCAGGCATACCGGACACTTGCCCGATGGGCCGATGGTGATTTTTCATTTTTGGTGGATTGGCCAGATGCTGGTTGATGTGTAAAAATAATTCAGTTGTTTGGTTGTGGCTATGGCAGAGCTTCCACAAAAAAGGCCAGCTGTTGGGTGAGGGAATGGGGAGGAGGAGAGACCCGAGGCGGCCACCGGTGCGAGTGTCAGGTGAACTGAACTTCAGGTAAGATGGACCTGCAGTCCATCTGGGTCAGATATAAATCAAGTTTAGGTGGAGTTTATTTTCGTTGTACTAACTTTTTACAGTAAGTTACAATAACTTGTACTGCGTACGAGCTAGCATGACCGAGTTTCGGTGAATTGTCCCGTATTCAGAGAAAATATTACTTGTTTCATATTGAGCTGAAAAGGAACACAGTTTGTCCCGTACTTCAGCTAGAATGAAAAAAAGACACAAAGCTGGAGTTATTCTGCATCTTTACGCTGTCAGCTGCATCTTCTTCTCTCATTCTCTCCTCCTCCCTCTTCTGTTGCTACTTCAATCATGAAACTTATCACTGATCAGCTGATCGGCTTTTCTCTCTTGCTTGTTTATCACTCACTTTGCGCCAGATAGGGGAAACCAGCGGATTTAACGCTAAACAACAGCAGCACGTTTAAGCTTGATCAGCTGTTGTTGTTGCTGGAGCCCCAGCTGTAAAAGCTACTGGTCATGATATCGGTTTGGTTATCTGGTGAGAGGGAAACATGAAACCAGGAGATGTCCTTACTGAATCATCAGAGCTGAACAGGTGATGGAGAAACAGGTTTACCTTTTAGGTGACATAAATGAGTTGAAGAGAAGTTATGAACTGTTTCTGAGAGACAAATAACACCAGGATCCTTTTCTATAAGGACAAGAATGGCTCTTGGTGAAGGCAGTCGCACTTTTCTCCTCTCCCTTCCCTTATCTTCCCTGCTTAGTGTCTTTTGTCCTTGTCTAGTCTCGTCTATTACTTTTTCCCTGGAACACTCTCTCACAATCTGTTCTCTAAAACCTAAAAGACAAATTATGGATTTGATCAACTGGCCCCTGAATGCAATTGACACCCTCTTCTCAACGAGAAGCCTGGGCTTGGGTGAGTCTGACTGTAAGACATTGAAGACACCTTTTCGGAACCATGATAACACACATATACACATGCAGATATACACTCATCCCCCCTCTCCTTCCAAACGCCTTCGACGCTTATTCCCTCCCGATGCAAACAGTAGATCAAAGGGGACCAGCGCATATGCTGCAGGCCCAGATGCACTGTCTAAACTCGCTGTCTCTCACCTTTTACCCATTCGTGCCGATTGTCATGTGTTTCTGTGGTGTATTAAGAGTTTTTTCATGTGCTATGCGCAGAGATGTTTTTTTCTGTTGTCAAACTGATCTCCCTGTTGGAGCTCAGTCTTGGGGGAGTTCTTTTTTCTCCTTGTCTTTCCTGATGTTGTGTATTTTTCATTGTTCAGTTCCAGGTTGCTGCTCATGCGGCTTACCGGCCAACTACCTAGCCTGACCTGTCTCCCCAATGTGATGTTTGTGTATTGTATGTACAGTTGGCAAAGTCAGTCTCTAAATTGCCCCTCGAGATTAATTGTCTTCTGAATCTGAATCTGAATTTCTTTGTGCCCTCCTTTCCCTGTTAATGCCCTGACCCTCTGGTAAAGCTTTGCTAGACCCGCACCTGCACAGTTACCAGCTGTCAGCTAGCTTTTAATAAATGATTATCTGAATCTTACAACCAAAGTTTTTATCTGATGTAAAATGTATACAAATCAGACATATACCTACAAGACAGTGTACATCACTGTCACAACAGTGTTTGTTTTCATTTAAAGGCTTTATGGCTTTCCCGGTCTCTAGTCAAAATGCCCGGATTGATTATTTGTCGACAAGGGGTGAATTAATCTGAAAGGGTGCATTAAAAAATAAATGACCACGCCAGTGGTGCACATCGCAAATTAGCTCGCATAGACAGATTAGTTGTGCTGCTTCTTAATGACGGTATCTTAGCTAACAACCCCAACTACCAGATTCAATTGTAATTGTAATTGGCTAAAAATCACTTAGCCTACCAGTGAGAGGGACGTTGCTAGCTGGCAGTTTTTTCAAGCAATGTTGAAATTTCCACTTTCTGACACTTCAAATCCTTCAGGAGCTCTCCGCTCAGCGCAGCATCAGCACCACAGAAATACATGGATACATCCGTAGACTCAAGAAAGAATTCACAGTGCCGTTTCGGGACTTTCAGGTGTATGGACCAATGTTATCTTTTCTGATCAAACAAGAAAACTTTAATGAGCTGCTGGATTTGTCTTGGATTAACTGGCTGGACACAGAGGACATCGAAATGCAGCTGATTGAACTGAAAAGCTTGACTATGTGGGGTCAAAGGTTGCAGATCTCCAAACGCAGCTGGAATCCATAGCTGTGCTTGCATTTTCACCTGCTGGACAAAACTACCTGACAAGTTTAATTGTCTTCAGAACATTGTAGAGGCCTTATTGACAGTATTTGGCTCTACATATCTGTGTGAGCAGATTTTCCCTCACACAAAGAGTGTCCTCAGGCAGCCGTCTGAATGCTGGACACTCGGAGACCTGGGTCTCTGAGTGGGAGACCAGAGATTACATTGGAGTTCTTGTTATGATTAAAGTTTTTTTTTTGTTTCAAAATAGTTGATAACTAATCGCTGATATCTGCCAACATCTGCAAACAAAATAATTCTATAAAGTTGTTCTATATAGTGTGTAACTCTCCATATAGAGCGTTATTAAATTCATTCCTAATGCAGTCATATGGCACATTGACTTCCGAGGAAATTTTAGACGTCACTCATCATCAGAAAGGTTGCTGACCCTTGACATAGACATTAATCTAAATTCCAAGAAAGCAATCTGTAATTCCAAAATCTTTCTCAGTTCCAGGAATACAATCCCAGATACCAAAAACTGTATCTGAGTTCTAATAAATCAATCTCTAATACCATAAATGTTATCTCAATTCCAAGAACACAATCCCAAGTATCAAGAGCTTCGTCTCAATTCCAAGAAAGCAATCTGTAATTCCAAAATCTTTGTCAGTTCCAGGAATACAATCCCAGATACCAAAAACTGTATCTGAGTTCTAATAAATCAATCTCTAATACCATAAATGTTATCTCAATTCCAAGAACACAATCCCAAGTTTCAAGACCTTCATCTCAATTCCAAGAAGGCAATCTGTAATTCCAAAATCTTTGTCAGTTCCAGGAATACAATCCCAGATACCAAAAACTGTATCTGAGTTCTAATAAATCAATCTCTAATACCATAAATGTTATCTCAATTCCAAGAACACCATCCCAAGTATCAAGAGCTTCGTCTCAATTCCAAGAAAGCAATCTCTAATTCCAAAATGTTTCTCCATTCCAGGAATACAATCCCAGATACCAAAAACTGTATCTGAGTTCTAATAAATCAATCTCTAATACCATAAATGTTATCTCAATTCCAAGAACACAATCCCAAGTTTCAAGACCTTCATCTCAATTCCAAGAAAGCAATCTGTAATTACAAATTTTTTTCCCAATTCCAAGCATGCAATCCCAAATACCAAAAACTGTATCTGAGTTCCAAAGAAGCAATCTCTAATACCACAAACATTATCTCAATTACAAGAAATCAATCTCTAATACCAAAAACCTTTTCTCAGTTGCAAGAACACAATCTCAAATACCAAGAGCTGTAATTTAGGTTCTCTTGCTGCCATGGCTGAATTTGTCCTGTATGTTTACAGTTTTTCCCAATTGTTTACACACAATTACTTGTACTTCAGACACAATGACTACAACATGTAACTGATGCACCAACTGAACCAATTCTGATAAACTACAAGCACAATTCCTGCTTTGCGCTCAAATTGTAGCTTTTAAAACACACTTTTTTCAAAACACTAAACATAATTTTCCTGCATTTGGCAATTTTTTTTTATGAAGAAAGTCTATTGTTTGCACAAGAAGCACACTGTCATTGAAAATTGTAAACTCTGTTGCCCTACTTTGCATATTAACTTATCACACGGGTAAACACCTTTTACACATAATTGCGATTAAGAAATCAGAGCTTTATAAAAGAGCAACAGGTGAGCTCTTCTGTTTTGGAGCAATGGATGCCAACATTGGAAACATTGGAAAAAGGCAGAGCCAGAGGAATGAGAGTAAGAGGAGGAGAATAGGGAGGATGAGGACAATGAAGGCCAAGGAACGTAATCTCTGAGGAGATCAAAACCACTACAAAGAGATGACTGCAGTGGAGCACCAGTTCATCTTCACTGATGAGGATGGATTCAACCTCACGAAAAGTTGAAGGTGGGGAAGGAATGCCATTGGCCAGCGTGCCATTGTTGAAGTCCCTCGCCAGCATGGTGACCATCACAATATGTGAAGCAACTATTGTGCCATCCATCAGCAAGCTACCCTTGGCCACTACAACACTGCCCATCTCATAACATTCCTGGACATCCAACACAACACAGTCATTCCACCAGAATAGATAGATGGCCCAGTGGAGCTCAGGTATCTTGTCATTTGGGACAATGTAAGGTTCCACTGGGCAGCTCTGGTTTGTGACCGGTTCACTGTCCACCCATGCTTTTTAGAGGTGAACCATGTCAGCATATGTATACGTATGCATATATAAAAAATAATAATAATTCCCTGCTGATCCGTAAGGGCAGTCAATCCTTTAAGCTCCAGTCCTCTACCAGAGACCTGGGAACTTAAGGGGTCTTCCACAGTATTTTAGCTGTTCCCAGGACTGCGCTCTTGTGGACAGAGATCCTTGATGTTGTTCCCGAGATCTGCTGGAGCCACTCGCCTAGCTTGGGAGTCACTGCACCTAGTGCTCCGATTGCCATTGGGACCACCGTTACCTTCACCCTACACATCTTCTCATGCTCTTCTCCGAGCCCTTGGTATTTTTTTTTTCGAGCTTCTTGTGTTCCTTTTTCCTGATGTTGCTGTCATTTGTAACCGCTACATCGAACACTATGGCCGTCTGCTTCTGTTTGTCTACCACCACTATGTCCGGTTGGTTAGCCACCACCATTCTGTCCGCCTGTATCTGTAAGTCCCACAGGATCTTAGCTCGGTCATTCTCCACCATCCTAGGGGGTGTCTCCCATTTTGACCTCAGGACTTCATGGCCGTATTCGGCACAGATGGTCATGGCGTTCCATTTATGCCTTGCCTGCTAGCATCTAGCACCCTGCTGTTATGTGCTGGATTGTCTCAGGGGCATCTTTACACAGCCTTCACCTGGGGTCTTGTCTGGTGTGATAGACCCCAGCCTCTATGGATCTTTTGCTCAGAGCTTGTTCCTGTGCTGCTATGATGTCTTTGAGTTCAGCTTTGTCCTTCCGCTTAGCATACAGCCTCAGGGTGCTGGAGTTGGGGTGAAACCCTCCATTCATGGTCTGGAACTTTCTTGTTTTGATGTTAGTGGCTTCCATCTCCTCCTTTGGCCAGCTTATTATCTCAGAAGGGTACCTGATCACGGGTGTTAATAGCCTGGATCTTTTTCTTACCGTTCAGCTGACTCCTTAGGATTTGCTTGAGCCTCTACAGCAGATGTGTCAAACTCAAGGCCCATGGGCCACATCCGGCCCGGCGTACATTTATATCCGGCCCGCGAGATCATTTTATATAGATTTGTTATTATTGTTATGTATGGCCCAGCGATATGAGGTGCTAATAACACACAAACAACAGATCCCATAATGCAGCGCTGCAGCCTCCTTGCCTCCATTCCTGTGTCAATCAAGTCAAACTTCTGTTATTGCGAAGCTAGCCCCTCACAATGGCGAAGAGAAAAGTTGATTCTGAAAAAAGAGCCTTTCAGCACCGGTGGGAGACTGAATACATTTTTACAGACATTGCTGGTAAACCCGTGTGTCTTATTTGTGGAGCTAATGTGGCTGTAATTAAGGAATTTAATTTAAGATGGCACTATGAGACAAAACATAAGGATGAGCTGAAAAACCTAAATGCAGAGCAGAAACTACAGAAAGTAGAAGAGCTAAAGAAGAATCTGACATTTCAGCAGACTTTTTTCACCAGAGCAAAACCACAAAGTGAAGCTGTTGTGAAAACAAGTTTTATTGTGCCAGAGGAGAAAGCCAAATCAGTCCAGTCATTTACCGAGGGAGAGCTGCATGATGAAGTTGTGCAATGTCTTGTGACCAGACAAAATGCAGATTTTGGCAAATGTGAGCCTGAGCAGAAATACGATTTTTGATCGGGTTTGTGAGATGGCCACTGATTTAAGAACACAGTTGTGTGAAAGAAGCAAAAACAAATTGCATACTCTCTTGCTGTGGATGAAAGTACAGACATGATGGACATTGCACAGCTGGCCATCTTTATCCGTGGAGTGGAAATGGATGCACGGAACAACAACAGGAAAAGACATTTTTGAAAACGTATGTCAGAGTGTAACCGACATGAAACTGCCCTGGGATAAAATGTTGGTCTTAAAACAGATGGAGCGCCAGTGTTGTGCAGTGAAAAAAAAGTGGACTAGTCGCCAGGATGCGAGTAAAGATGCAGGAGAAGAACTGTACTGGTGAGTTAACAGCATATCACTGCATCATACACCAGGAAACGCTGTGTGGTAAAGTCCTAAAAATGGAGCATGTAGTGATCACCGTAACGCAAACCGTAAATTTTATCTGAGCTAAAGGTTTAAATCACCTTTAATTTTAGTATTTTATGTGGGAAATAGGTTCAGAGTTTACTGACATTCCTTATCATACAAAAATACATGATAATAATAATAATAATAATAATAATTATTATTATTATTATTATTATAATAATTATGGATTGCATTTATATAGTGCTTTTCGAGGCCCTCTAAGTGCTTTACAATTCCACTATTCATTCACTCTCACATTCACACACTGGTGGAGGCAAGCTACAGTTGTAGCCACAGCTGTCCTGGGGCAGACTGACAGAAGCGAGGCTGCCATATCGCGCCATCGGCCCCTCTGGCCAAAACCAGTAGAAGGTAGGTGAAGTGTCTTGCTCAAGGACACAACGACCAAGACAGACAGAGCAGGGCGTTAAGGCCTATTCAGAACAGCAGTGGGGACATAGCATCCTCTTGGTAGATCCCGCACTTGATGGCGACTTGTGATATCGGCCTCTAGTGTTGTCCGCCACGTCCCGATTGAGTTCCTGATGAAGGCTCTTAGGGTCCTGTTGATCTTGTACACATCTAGGTATTCTAGTATCCAGCTGTGAGGCATTGAGGGCTTCTTGTAATCAATACAGGCAGAGCACAGGTTGGTCAATCTGGTCTTGCAGTCTCGGCTGATTGCCCGTTTTACCAGTAGCTGGTGTTTTGCACCTCCGGTATTCTTGCCAATCCCTTTCTGTGCCCCCACTCTTGTATTGACCATGTGCCTGTTCATCTTAGCCACTATGATACCTGACAGGAGCTTCCATGTGGTTCAGGTTATTGGTTGGTAGTTGGCCGGCCCCTTCTGGTCCTTGAGGATCACGGCCATTAGGATCATGCCAGGGCCTGATGCTGTCCAACTCTTACTACTGGAGACCCTTTCTAACCATCACCACTGTGATGGTTACTGGACCCTGTTTAGGGAAGTTGCTGTGGTCTGCCCTCCGACAGGGAGCCACAGTTCACTGCCAGGTTCTGGAAAACCTTTTGCCATCTGATTGGAGCCTCTCCCAGCCTCTCGTCCGGCTATCACCCTCAGACCAACGGGCGGGTCGAACGGGCCAATCAACAGCTGGGGTGCTTTTAGAGGTGCTTCGTCTCCGCCCAACTGTCGCTTTGGCCTCGTTACGTGCTGTGGGCTGAGCTGTCTCATAACCTCCATGTCTCTTCTGCCACCGGTCTCTCACCATTTGAAGTCTGTCATGGTTTACATACTCCAATCTTCAACCATCAGGTGGTAGAGGTTGAAATACCTGCTGCTGAATGGATGGTCCACCGCTGTTGTCTGGCCGGGATAAAGGCACCGGCTGCCATTTCCCGATCCAACGCTCTGTACACCATGATACTTCCCTGCTGGCGCCTCCCTCCCCGTGCCTGCACCCGCTCAGGTCTTTTGATGGGGATCCTGTCCGGCGGATCTTGGACTCCCATTGCTGGGGTCGGGGGTTGGTGCCGGTTTTCGGGGGGGAGGGGGGGTGTCCTGTCAGGTAGTGGTCAGGTTACCACGGGGTTAAGTTTAAAAGAGAGACACCACCCGCCTGTTCTTCGCTCAGACATCGTTCTCTTTATGTCAGGAGCTCCGAATCACTGCCGACATCAGTCTCCGCCTGCTTCAGTGACTGTGAGTGTTATCTCTCTTAACTTATTTCCTCATCCTGGCTTCATTCACTTTTCGCTTGTAACGTCGGTTCCAAAGCCGTGTTTCCTTGCACCGATTATTACTAGAGTGACTGCGTGGCTGTCCCAACCCATCGCTAGCCTTCGCTGCGTTTGGGTCTAGCCAGCACGCCAAACGGGCACGCCGAATTACTGTGTTTAATTCGTGCATTTCCCCCGATTGTGACACTGACTGATCACTGCTGCCATAGTGCAGAGTGTAGTGTATATGTATATATATTAGGGATCGACCGATCCGATATTACGTATTGATATGGGCCTGATACTGACCTAAAATACTGGATCGGATATCGGAGAGAAATTTTAAAAAATGCAATCCAATCTATTAAATATCACAAAAGCACCTCAAAAATCTTGCGACATGGCATAACTCAGCTCATAACCTTAGCATGTCGGAGCGGTGAGTGCGTGAGACCTCTCGTGGTCTGGTTGAGTATTTGGAGCCTTGCTACCTAACCGACATTTCATCTCTGAGAAAGTTATCCCAGAGAGAAGTAAAGCAAGTGTGTAAGTTCATCTGTGAATGTTAGTAAAGCATTTCCACGTTAAGCTTAAAAACCGATATATGGAGTGACTGCCTCTTCTCTCTTCCTCCCTCTCCTGTTGCTACTTCATGAAACTGATTAATGATCAGTTTTCTGTCGCGACTCCCGTCTCCCTTGTTTGTTTTTGGCTCACTTTGCACCAGAAAGAGGAAACCAGCGGTAAACAACAGCAGCATGTTTAAGCTTGAAAAGCTGTTGTTAGAATTTATTTAATATTACTTTTATTATCAATCGTAGCTCAAGAGTTGGCAGTTCATCTTGTAATCGGAAGGTTGCCGGTTTGATCCCCGGCTCCGACAGTCTCGGTCATTGTGTCCTTGGCCAAGACACTTCACCCATTGCCTACTGGTGGTGGTCAGAGGGCCCGGTGGCGCCAGTGTCCGGCAGCCGTGCCTCTGTCAGTGCGCCCCAGGGCAGCTGTGGCTACAGTGTAGCTTGCCATCACCAGTGTGTGAATGGGTGGATGACTGAATATAGTGTAAAGCGCTTTGGGGTCCATAGGGACTAAATAAAGCGCTATATAAATACAGGCCACTTACCATTCTACACCAGGATCCTTTTCTACGTAGCTGATGGTTGGTAACTGTGCAGGGGCGGATCTAGCAAAGTTTTGCCAGGGGGGCAGGTAGGGCATTAACAGGGAAAAGGGGTGTACATTGAAATACTTTTCTTTCTTATTCTCATTTAAAATGTCTAGCTTTTAACAAATAATTATAAGAATCTTACACCCAAAGTTTTAATCTGATATAAAATGTATAGAAGTCCATTACCCAATCTCAGGTGGTGGTGATGATATCTCGCCCCTGACCTGTTGTCCTGGCTCCCCCTTGCCATAGCCGATTTTGGCAACTGCCCACATAGCAAAATTGGTATGGTCCAGAACTGGCCCACACAATGTGCTTACACATGGCCCACTTACCGCAAAGAATGACGGCCCTTTGGTGGCCCAGATCTGGTTTGCCAAAGGTGGCCCACACATGGGCTAGCACAAGACAAGTACAGACACACTGGTGGTCCTTTGCTGGCCCATGTGTGGATTACCTCTGGCAAACCTGGCCTCTGCCCCAGCTCCTGGTGAGCAAATATTTTATTCTGAAGGAGTTATTCACCTCTTGGAACCTGGACTTCATGTGTGTCACTGAGACTTGGCTTAAGACTGGTGAGTCCAGTATTTTATCTGAACTTTTACCAGCTGGTTGTTCCTATTTTAACACACTAAGGACATCAGGGAGAGGAGAAGGAACGGCGGTTATTTTTAAAAAGGATTTTAAATGTAAACACTGTTTTTTTACAGCCCTCATTTCCAACTTTGAGCTCACATGTTTTGAAGCCAATCGCTCTAACTCTGTGCACTTTGCTGTTATTTATCGTCCACCTAATATATAATAAGAATTTCATAAATGACTTCTCAGAATTTCTAGCTGGGATTATGCCCAACTAAGGTCATGTTCTTATTGTGGGAGATTTTAATATCCATGTTTGCGGTCCTGACAAACCTCTGGTGAAGGAGTTTTTAAGCCTTATTGACTCTTTTAATCTGGTCCAGTCCATACCTGGTGCCACACACGAACACGGACACACACTAGACCTGGTTTTATCACGCAGTCTACCTGTGTCTGACATGGAAGTGTCCGACACTGCCTTTTCTTATTTGATGATGTGTTTTCGCGCACTACAGTTCAAACCAGCGCTGCTGTTCGCCACTGTCGGTTTATTAACCCTTCCACTGCTTCTTTTAGCCAGCTGTCTGTCCCCTCTGATCTCACTCCGTTGGACACAGAGAACCTCATCTCCTGGTTTCAATCCACTTGCCTAACTATTCTGGACTCTGTGGCACCATTAAAAACCAGGAAGCCCAAGGCTAAAACTGAGCTTTGGTTTAATGACGCCACTCTGCCCCTCAACTTTTAGGGTTAACTTTTGAGGGCATGAGTCCTTTTCTGCTGCTTTTCAGTTTGGGGTCCCGCAGGGCTCAATTTTAGGGCCTGCTTTTTTTTAAGAAATTATATTTACATCCCCTGGGAACTATCCTCAGAAGTCATGGCATATCCTTCCACTATTATGCTGAGGACTGTCAGATTTATCTGCCTCTGAAGCAGAAATATGCCTTCTCTGTTAAACCAGGTCTAGCATGTCTACAAGACTATAAATCTTGGATGTTCCTAAACGTCTTAAGATGTATTTCAAGCAAAGCTGAAGTGATTGTGTTTGGTCCTAGCAGACCTTGTGACCGATCCGCTATTGACTTGGGACCCCTTGCATTTTAAACCTGTTGTTACTAACATGGGCTTTAAGATGGACAGTGATTTTAAGTTGGACACTCAAATTAGTGCTACAGTCAAGTCCAGTTTTCATCACCTAAGGCGATTGGCAAAGGTAAGACCTATTTTATCCAGGCTGCATTTTGAAATAGTAATCCATGCTTTCATTTCATCTTGTTTAGATTACATTAATGCATTGTATTTTTGAGTTAGTCAGTGTCTTCTCTCTCGTCTGCAGCTGGTCCAAAATGCTGCTGCACGACTTTTAACCAGAACTCGTAAAAAAGAACACATAACTCCCATCCTCGCTTCACTCCAGCCTGTATATTTTAGAATTCATTTTAAAATTCTAATGTTCATTTTTTAAATGTTTAAATAGTCTTGCCCCACCTTACCTCTCTGAGCTTCTTCATCCTTACTCACCCCTCAGGTTTCTCAGGTCAACTAACATGCTGCTCCCGGAGGTGCCCAGGTCCAAGACAGAGCTCGCAGGGGACAGGTCCTTCTCTATTGCTGCTCCTAATCTTTGGAACAATCTGCCTGTTACGGCAGCACATTAGAGAGGCCCCTTCAGTGTCCACTTTTAAAACGCATCTTAAAACCCGTGTTTACTCCTTGGCATATGACACTGTATGTGTATGTTTTTAATTATAATGATCATTTTATATTTTTTATTTATGCTAATTTTATTATTTGAAGTTTTTATTTATTTATAGTAAATCATTTTTTAAACTAATTTATGTATAATTTTTGGCATGCCAAGTGTACAACTGCTGTGTAAGCTGTGTTGTTCTCAAAGTGCTATATAAATAAATTGCTTGCTTGCATCACTCCTCCCAGGGAATGGGCCGCCAAAGCTAGAACTCCAGAGATTTCTGTCCTTGGCCATTCTTTCCAGATGGGTCCAGGTTGTAGCCCATCATTTTTGCTTCTGCCTGGAGGTCTCGTTACCAGGTGTTTCTTGGGGACCTCTTTTTCGCTTGCCTTGGGGGTTCCACCTGAGAGCCTGACTGGTGATGTTGGTTGGCAGTTTGCGTAAAGCATGCCCGACTCAGTGCAATCTCTTCCTGATTTCTTCCTCTACTGGGAGTTTGATGTAACTGATAGTGTCTGGCCAGCAAATGTGGAGTATCCTTCTGAGACATCTGTTGATTAATGTCTGGATTTTTCTATATAAGGTTTGTAACAGAAGTACTGACTTCACATTGAAGTTGAACAGTAGGATCTTGGTAGTCAGGATCAGCTCTTTGGATGCCCAAATGTTCTGGAGCTGGATGAAGAAGACTTGCTTTGCCAATCCTTGCCTTGACATCTGCTTCAGTTTCACCTGGTCAGGTGAAAGGAGCATACTTCCTCCATAGGACTTCCACTAAGGATGATTGGGTTGTTGATCTTAAGGACTTTCATTTTCTCCTTGTTTATTTACTTGAGAATACATCAGACAGTAGGCAAGGATTTGTTTCAAGGTATGTCCAATCCAAGTCACTAATTCTTTCATTTTTTATGATCCCAATCCACAATCCTTCCAAGTTATAGAATACAAATGGGTTAATTCTTCCATGATTTTTATCCCAGTCCCCAGACATTCCTGTTATATACATGTATCATAAATGCTTTCAACGTTGAATTAGGAGTCAGTGTTGTTACCTTTTAGCAGAAGATGGAGAAGGGGTATTTATTTGAAGGTTGGTCTAATCAGAATCAATCAATCCAAATTACTAACTCTTATTCTTTATTCATCATATTACCTAAATCTTTCAGTTATAGAATATAAATGACTAATGATTTCATTTTTTTCATCCCAATGCCTTGATCTTTCAATATAGAGTACAACGCATTAATGCCATCATTAGATTGCACTTGGTTGAAATACATTTTATTATATTTTAAATAGGTTTTTTATATTACTTACCTGTGTTTTATGGCCTGATGTCTGACACCGTTATCCTTTGGTCAGCGTGTAAATGTCTGGTTTTAGTTCTTATGCTGTTGCAATCTGCAAAACAGTGTGGAGGTTGTCATCAGTGATGCGTGATCTGTGCTTTGTCTGGTCAGATTCATTGTTGAAAACATCTGACCACACAAATAGGTGCTCCCAAACATGGACAGAACACGGGCAGCATGAAGTCCAAGCTGTGGCCTTACACCAGGGTGCAGTAGATGGTAAAAGTCCTCGATTGCAGCATCCTGGAACTTTGCTTTCAGGCCGCTGTCGCTTTGAAGCTCGATTAACTCCAGCTGAAGGCGATGGGGGGCTTTGTTGACATCATGAGGATGGTAAAGGACTGGTAAAGATGGCAAAGCTCGAGTGTTGTGCTCTGAAGTCTGAGAAGCGTCGATCAAACTCATTCATTAACCCGCTCAGTTTTGTAGCAAACGAGCACATGAAAAAACACCTGGAAATGAGAGATCCTCTGACAAACAGAAAAGTGGACAAGAGTGCCCTGTTCCACTTGACACTTCCATAGGTCCAGTTTAGGCTGGAAACATGATCATATTGGAAATCTGTGTGATGACTTGTTTGCGACCCTGCAGCTCCTGATTCAGTTGGGAGAGATGCTATTCTTGATGGATAATGCAGTGATACGTTATCAGTGGTGTGTGACAATTACTTTTCTGCATTTTCTCCTTGTCCAACCAGTCTTGCTTTCCCCCCACACATAACCGGTGCGCTATCTGTAGTTAACGACACCAACGTTTCCCAAGGGAATCCAGTTTTACTTATGGATTTCTCCACCCCATTATAAATGTCCCATCCCGTTGTTGAAAAGTTCCCTGCTATCTCCGTGACTCGGTCCGCAATGGTGTTTCTTGACAAACTGACATTTTGAAAAGTCTCTATCTAGTCAGGGCACACCTCCTCACACACCTTCAGCATGTACTTCAAAAAGAAAAACACACTCTGAAAAACACTTTGAAGTGTGGGCGATTTCTTCAGTCACAATAAAGATAGCTCTCACTGCCGCATCATTTTTGGCTTTGGCTTTTGTGAACACATTCTGCTGCCATCACAGTTTGTCTTTTAATTCTTTGACTATTTGTCGTTTTTGTTGAAGGCTAACTTTGGCATACTTGGCTCCGTGTTTGGTGTCAAAATGCCGATGTATATTGTACTCTTTGACTACCGACACTGCCTCATGACACAAAAGACCGTTTTTTCTCCTTGAAGCATAAACGTATATTCACCTTCCCATCTTTCTTGAAACAGCCTTCTGTCAATCTTTCTCTTCCTGGACATTTTGGGATCATTTGTGGATAGCTCTTTTCACTTGTGGCATTAGGGTTAGGGTTATGGATATGAATAAACTGCAACCTAGTGGTGGAATGCTGTCACTGCACTCGTAACAAAATCGACATATTGACATATAGACCTATTATAAGACACATTAACCACTTGACTGGCAGACCGGGGTGTTGGTCCCCATCTTTAAGAAGGGGGACCGGAGGGTGTGTTCCAAGATACAGGAGGAACAATGCGGTTTTCGTCCTGGTCGTGGAACACTGGACCAGCTCTTTATCCTCTCAATGATACTTGAGGGTGCATGGGAGTTTGTCCAACCAGTCTACATGTGTTTTGTGGACTTGGAGACAGCATTCGACTGTGTCCCTTGGGGCATTCTGTGGGAGTTGCTGCGGTAGTATGGGGTGTCTGGCCCATTTCTACGGGTCATTCGATCCCTTTACAACCGTTGCAAGAGCTTGGTTCACGTAGCATAGCAATAAGTCGGACTTGTTCCTGGTGGGTGATGGGCTCCGCCAGGGCTGCCCTTTGTCACCGATTCTGTTCATAATTTTTATGGACAGGATTTCTAGGCGCAGCCAAGTGGTGGAGGGCTTTCACTTTGGTGGTCTCAGAATCTCATCTCTGCTATTCGCAGATGATGTGGTTCTGTTGGCTTCATCAGGTGTTGGCCTCCAGCTTGCACTAGAACGGTTCGCAGCCGTTCCAGTGAAGCAGCGGGAATGAGGATCAGCACCTCCAAATCTGAGGCCATGGTTCTCAGCTGGAAAAGGGTGGTGTTCCCCTTCCCAAGTTGGGGATGAGTGGAGGAGTTCAAGTATCTCGGGGTCTTGTTTGCGAGTGATGAGAGAAGGGAGCCGGAGATCGACAGACGGATTGATGTTGTGGCCACAGTGATGTGAACGCTGCATGATTCCATCGTGGTGAAGAGGGAGCTGAGTGTAAAAGCGAAGCTCTCAATTTACCGGTCAATCTACGTACCTACTCTCATCTATGGCCACGAGCTGTGGGTAGTGACAGAAAGAACGAGATTGCGGATACAAGTGGCGGAAATGAGCTTCCTCCGAAGGGTGGCTGACCTCTTTCTTAGAGATGGGGTGAGGAGTTCAGCCATCTTTCGATACATTGAAAGGAGCCAGCTGAGGTGGTTGGGCATCTGACAAGGATGCCTCCTGGGTGAGGAGTTCTGGGCATGTCCCACCGGGAGGAGGCCCTGGGGCAGACCCAGGACACGCTGGAGAGATTATATCTCTCGGCTGGCCTGGGAATGCCTTGGTGTTCCCCCAGATAAGCTGGAGGAGGTGGCTGGGGAGAGGGAGGTCTGGTCTTCTCTCCTTAGGCTGCTGCCCCCGCGACCTGGCCCCGGATAAAGCGGAAGAAGATGGATGGATGGATGGATGGATGGATGGATACCAGAGTCCAATTCCTAATTCTTCTGGGTTTTTTTAATCCCAATCCCTGGAGAGCTTCCAATTTTATGATACAAATCAATAATTATTTCAATGTTTCCACTCTGATCCCTAGAGATTCCACTTATTGAAAATAAATTATTAATGAAAAGATGAGATGAATATCCTACAGAAGAACCTTGCAGGCAAAAGCAGTTTGTCTTTGTTATACAGAGATATTTTCAATAATATATCAAATTTATTTGAGTAATTTATGTGCATTTTCTTACCACTAACTGAACCTTTAGGTGCACATTGGAAATTAATTGATTCATGGACCTGGTGTATGATTAATGGTCATGCTTATTGAGTGAGTTGGCATCTGCAACCCTGAACCTGCTGCCCCAGCATGCAACAGCAAAGAGGATGGCACTGGCCACAACAGACTCATAGAAAATCCTCAGCCATCTCAGAAAATAGATTTGACTTAGCCCCTCGATACTGCAGAGGTGTTTTTAACCCAATCCAATTTATTTTCAATGTGTACTTATATTTACAGGTCCTTCTCAAAAAATTAGCATATTGTGATAAAGTTCATTATTTCCTGTAATGTACTGATAAACATTAGACTTTCAGACATTTTAGATTCATTACACACAACTGAAGTAGTTCAAGCCTTTCATTGTTTTAATATTGATGATTTTGGCATACATAACTCATGAAAACCCAAAATTCCTATCTCAAAAAATTAGCATATCATGAAAAGGCTCTCTAAACGAGCTATTAACCTAACCATCTGAATCAACGAATTAACTCTAAACACCTGCAAAAGATTCCTGAGGCTTTTAAAAACTCCCAGCCTGGTTCATTCCTCAAAGCCGCAATCATGGGTAAGACTGCCGACCTGACTGCTGTCCAGAAGGCCATCATTGACACCCTCAAGCAAGAGGGTAAGACACAGAAAGAAATTTCTGAACGAATAGGCTGTTCCCAGAGTGCTGTATCAAGGCACCTCAGTGAGAAGTCTGTGGGAAGGAAAAAGTGGGGCAGAAAACGCTGCACAACGAGAAGAGGTGACCGGACCCTGAGGAAGATTGTGGAGAAGAACCAATTCCAGACCTTGGGGGACCTGCGGAAGAAGTGGACTGAGTCTGGAGTAGAAACATCCAGAGCCACCGTGTACAGGCGTGTGCAGGAAATGGGCTACAGGTGCCGCATTCCCCAGGTCAAGCCACTTTTGAACCAGAAACAGGGCAGAAGCGCCTGACCTGGGCTACAGAGAAGCAGCACTGGACTGTTGCTCAGTGGTCCAAAGTACTTTTTTCGGATGAAAGCAACTTTTGCATATCATTCGGAAATCAAGGTGCCAGAGTCTGGAGGAAGACTGGGGAGAGGGAAATGCCAAAATGCCTGAAGTCCAGTGTCAAGTACCCACAGTCAGTGATGGTCTGGGGTGCCATGTCAGCTGCCGGTGTTGGTCCACTGTGTTTTATCAAGGGCAGGGTCAATGCAGCTAGCTATCAGGAGATTTTGGAGCACTTCATGCTTCCATCTGCTGAAAACCTTTATGAAGATGAAGATTTCATTTTTCAGTATGACCTGGCACCTGCTCACAGTGCCAAAACCACTGGTAAATGGTTTACTGACCATGGTATTACTGTGCTCAATTGGCCTGCCAACTCTCCTGACCTGAACCCCTTAGAGAATCTGTGGGATATTGTGAAGAGAAAGGTTTTTTTTTTTTTTTTTTTTTTTTTTTTTAACCTGTCCCGTTTGGTTCTTTTGCCATCAGAATTATTGTCTAAAGGCGAAGAAAGATGCCCAACGGATTTACTTTACCAAATGGACCATCCCAGCCTTGCCGTAATGGTCTATTTGATTCAACTTTTTATTGTTTATTTTATTTTCACTTGCTGAATACGGGACAGACTTGACTGGAGGAGAGAATGTGGAGAAAGAAAGAGGGAAAGAAAAAAACCTGAGAAGAGGGACGGGGAAAAAGGGCAAAAAACAAAAACCAACAGAATAAGCAGACAAAAAATACATATATCGATCACCTGGATCACCTGTTGAGAAAGAAAAAAGAAAGCAAGCAGAAGAAAACGAGAGTAATAAACAAGATCACAATGATATATGAGAATATGACAGTAAATACTAAATATTAAACATTATTGTGCAGCACGTGAGATCGACAGCGCACAGTGTGCTTTGAGGTAGGAGCCAAAAAGGGTGTAATTTGTGTGTGTGATCACCCGTGTGTACACCTGTGAGCATGAACGCGCTTGTTTTTAAAAGGTTCCTTCATGTAATGATCTGCTAGAGGGTGTGGGGGGCCACTGCCCCGACCTCCAGGGCATGAAGCAGGTATGGAGGAGATCAAGACTCCAGACATCCAGAGGCCCCCAGAACACAAGAGACCAAGGAAGACCAACAGAGGGGCAGCCGCGCCACTATCCCAGAAAGAGCTGAGGAGAGTCCCAGATGAGGGGTCACTCAGCAGCCGCGGAGCAGAAGCCAGGGGGGGTTGCAGTGACGTGCCCGTGAGCTCCGCCGGCAGCCAGCTGTGCCTGAGTGGCCGAGCCCCGGGCCGTGAGGCCGAGGGCACCCCATCCCCAAAGTGGCCCGAGCGAGCCCCAGGCTCCAGGCCCCAATAAGCAGCCGCCAAGGAGTGAGCCGGTGGGTACCTGGGCGCCCACCCCCGGAGACAGAGAACCACCAACGCACCGATGTCTGAGGGCGTCCGCCACCGGCAGGGGAAGTGGTGGGGGGAGATGGGCCTCCAAACCTTGGAGGGCCTGAGATGTCCTCAGAGAGGTGGCGTCTGATACCCAACCTGACATATAGACACAGACAAACAGGCACACACAGATACAAACATCTATTCCCACCCTCATGCTCTCATATACAATTGCTCAACACTCACCCAACGTGGAGACAGACATAGAGAGACGCTGTACACACAATCACACTCCCCAAGCGTACTCTAAGCCCCGAGTCTAGGTACCCTTGCCCCTGGAGGGGGAAACTGCACCCAGACTCAGGTGGTGTAACCCTTTTCCCTGCGGTGGGGAGAAGCAGACCGCCCCGACTCCGCAGCAGCAGGGAGGCCCCATACACCAGACCCCAGTCGGACGGCCAACTCCTCCTCCTAGCCCCCCTGCTCCAGCAGGCCGCAGAGAACGGGGGTGTAGGAAGACTCCAAACCTCCCTCCACCCGCTCATATGTACTGTTGATGTATGTGTGTTCTAAGGTGCATTTAAAACCCAGGAGGGCATGGAGCCACCTGCCAGAGCAGCAGGTAAGCATATAGCCCCTCCTGCTAGCCCTCAATGTCTACATGTATTTAAAATTGAGAGGTGGGCAACGACGCCAGGGGTGAGGTGTACACCCTGATGGTAGTTTGGAATCCGTGTAGCGTGCCCACCTCCAAGATCCTATATGTATGTGTAATGAGAGTGTGAGTAATGTGAATGTCTAAGTTGTGGGATAAAATTGAGGCAGAGGCAGCCAGAAGGGGACAGAGGGGGGGGATGTCTCCTCTGCACCCTGGTGACACACCCCTACCCCAAGGCCCTGCATGTGTGGGTGATTGTGGTGGAGCGGGAAGAGGGAGGCCGCTGGAGATGGGGAGGGAAGGAAGGGAGGGGCAAGTGACCCCTCCCTGGGGCCAGCTCCCCCGCTGACCCCAGTAGGCACCCCCATGCTGTGCAACCCGCCAGGGAAAGGGGGCCCAGGCCCATCCGGACCGGGGCCCAGTGCAGCAGCGCCCCCCGGCCCCACAGAGCCCGGGACAATTCACCCGACCCCACCACAGAGAAAACTGCACCCACCCCATCATCCACTCATCTTCCAGACTACACAAGACAATAGACGCCCAGGCTGAGATCTTCCTCCACCACTCCTGTATCTCCCCCTCCTGCAGAGAGAGTTCCTGAAGAGAGGAAAGCTCCTGCAAGATGTGACAACCTCCCCCACCAGTTGAAGAGCCCCCCAGGTGGCTCGATGCACCGGCGGCACCCCGCGCCAGGGCCGGGCCCCCATATACCCACCCGCCCACAACCCCGGCAACACACCAACCAGGACCCAAGCCCCTGAGGCCCGGCCAGGGCCCCAGCCCAGAGACGGAGCGCCCCCAGAACCTCACGCCCATCCCGGACCCACCCAGGGGCAGCCAGGCTACCAGGTCAGTAACCCACGTCCGTCAGCACAGACCCTCCCCTAGCCCCGCTGCACGCAGCCACGAGGAAACCGTCACCTAAGAGCCAACAGAGCCCCTAATTGGCCATGACCGCTACCCCGGGTTGAGCCCCCCAAGGAAGATGCTCCTGGGGAACCCCCCGACGCCCTAAGCCTGTCCCTACCCCCACACCAATCACAACAGTGAAGGTGGGACCAAACTATGGCCCCCCACCCCCACTAGGTGATGGAGCTGATCAAAGGAGCCCAGAGCAATTGATCTGATATGGTGGCAGAGGCTGTATCAAGACTAATGTAATCTAATAGATAATTTCTATATTGGTTAGAATTAAGATTATTTTTATTTTTCCAGTTCATGAGGACTGTTTTCTTGGCTATGCATAGGGCAGTGAAAACCATATGGGCTATATTCTTTTCCGTAGTGACATTATCTAAGCTGCCCAACAAACATACTAAAGGAGAAGTTGGAATGTTACATTTCAGACACTTTGATAAGTCTTCACATATCTCACGCCAAAACTTCTGAACTGGTGGACAGAACCAAAGAGCGTGGATATAATTGTCCGGTGAATTGGTTTGGCAGTGTGAGCAGTTGTTGGTAGACGTAAAGCCCATCTTGAACATCCGATGACCTGTATAGTGCACTCTATGTAGTATTTTGTATTGAATTAATTGAAGACTGGGATTTCTAATTAAATGAAAGGTTTTTAAGCAAATCTGAGACCAGAAGTTTTGGTCTAAGTTAACTGATAAATCCGCTTCCCATTTTGCAATAGGAAGTGATATTGATTCATCTGTTTTAGAAAGCATTCTGTATATTTTGGATAGTAATTTGGGGGTTTTAAGAGTAAGAAATTGAACCACACTTGGTGGTGTTTGTAGTTCAACTTGACCCGGTTTAAATCTCTTTTTTACTATGGATTTAATTTGTTGATATTCTAAAAATCTTTTCTTGTTGATCCCATATTGTGTAACTAGTCTGTCAAATGAAATAAATTCTGTTCCTTCTAGTAGATGTTCTAAATATTTGATTCCTTTACTACTCCAATCTGAAAAGTTTATCATATTATTGTTTTGTAATATGTCAGGGTTGTTCCAGATAGGTGTACGTTTGCATGGGATTAATGGAGACTCTGTCAACTTCAGAAACTCCCACCACGCTGTCAGAGAGGAGCTGATGTTGACGCTTTTGAAGCATTCATGTCGTTGGATGTTTGAGCTGATAAACGGTAGATCTGAAATCTCTAGATTATTGCAAAGTGCTTGTTCTACATCTAGCCAAGGTTCATCTAAGAGGGTATGTTTTTGCCATCCTGAGATAAACTGAAGCCTGTTGGCCAAGAAGTAGTGCTGAAAGTTAGGTAGTTCTAATCCTCCTTTATCCTTGGTCTTTTGTAGTGTTTTTAAGCTTATACGTGGGGGCTTATTTTTCCAAAGGAATTTGGACATATATGAATCTAGAGATCTGAACCAATCTTGCGGCGGTTTAGTTGGGATCATTGAGAATAAATAATTTATTTTTGGTAATACCATCATTTTTATAGCGGCAACCCTTCCCATGAGTGATATGGGTAGACATTTCCACCTAGCCAGATCACCTTCTACTTTCTTTAAAAGTGGGATATGGTTTAATTTAGTTAGATCTGCAAGCTTGGGAGAAACATTAATACCTAAATATTTTATATTTCCCGATTGCAGTGGAGTAGAAGAGGAATTATGGAAGGAGCAATTAATCGGAAGGACTGTAGATTTTGACCAGTTAATTGAGTAATCTGATATTCTTGCAAAAGAGTTTATCAGTTCAATCACCCCAGAGATATTGGTTTGTGAATTTTGGAGAAAGAGTAACACATCATCCGCATAAAGGCTGATTTTATGTTCCACGTTCTTGCATTTTATGCCCTTAATTACTGAATTCTGTCTAATTGCTGCTGCTAGTGGTTCGATAAAAATTGCAAACAGTGAAGGGGAGAGTGGGCATCCCTGCCTGGTGCCCCTCAGGAGACAGAAGCTGGAGGATGTCTGGTCATTTGTTCTGACACAAGCTGTTGGGGAATTATATAATATTTTTAACCAGTTGATGAAAGAAGATCCAAAACCAAATTTGTGTAAAGTTGCAAATAGAAATTTCCAGTTAACTCTGTCAAACGCTTTTTCTGCATCTAGAGAAAATATTGTAGTTTCAAGGTTTTTACTGTATGAGTAGTCTATCAAATTAAGTAATCTACGTGTATTTGTTGATGAGTGCCTACCTTTTATGAAACCAGTTTGGTCAGGATGAATTAAGAGGGGGGTTATTTTCTCTAGTCTCTTTGAGAGAGCTTTGCAAATTATTTTAAGGTCTACATTTATAAGGGATATTGGACGATAGCTTGAGGGATATACAGGGTCTTTGCCTGGTTTTAGCAGGAGATTAATGTTTGCAGAATTCATATTTGGTGGAAGTCTGCCATTTTCTTTGATTTCCAACAACGTTCTGTAAAAAACTGGTGCTAGAATCGTCCAGAATTCTTTGTAGAATTCTGCAGGAAAGCCGTCTGGACCTGGAGCCTTATTATTGGGCATACTTATCAGGGCTTCCTGGAGTTCACCTGGCGTCAGTGGCGAATCCAGTGCCATTGCTTGAGTGTCTAATAATTTTGGGAGAGTTATGTTGTCTAAAAACTGATCAATTTCCTTTTTAGATGGGTTTATTTGTGGTGAATACAACGTTTTATAGAAATCCCTGAAAATGTTGTTTATTTGTTTAGGTTCATATATTGTGTTCCCAGATGAATCTTGAACAGCACATATAGTTGTTTTTTCTTTATTTATTTTTAGCTGGTTTGCTAGAAATTGACCGGATTTATTACTATGTTCATAATTTTGTAAGCGTAGTCTTTGTACTAAGAATTTTGTTTTTTTATCAATTATCTCATTTAATTCTAGTTTTGTTTTGCGTATTTTGTTCAATGTTTCCTGATCTTGGTGGGACGCGTAGGCTTCTTCTAGTGATTTGATGGTTTTTTCTAATTCCTGAATATTTTTGTTTTCTTTTTTCTTTTTATGTGATGAGAAAGAAATTATTTTACCTCTCATCACGGCTTTCCCTGCTTCCCATAAAACAGAAGCTGATGTTCCGGGAGTGTCATTAAAGTCTAAATATGAAGTCCACTCTTTTTTAAAATATTTAATAAAGTCTTCATCTTTAAGCAGTGATGTATTAAATCTCCAGTTTTTACTTGGCGTAGTATTATTCTTGTGCATTAGTGTTAAAGATACAGGAGCATGATCGCTGACAGCTATAGGGTGAATCTCAGTGTCTGAAATGTCACTCAGCAGTGAGCTGCTGACCAAAAAATAATCCAGACGAGAGTAGGAGTGATGAACATGTGAGAAAAAAGTATATTCCTTACTGGTGGGGTGAAGGGAGCGCCATGCATCGCAAAGACCAAAGTCGCTCATATACTGTTTGATTATATTTGTGGACTGCCAATTACGCTGAGTTCCTGCTGTATTGAGCCTATCCATTTCTTCATTTAGTCCAAGGTTGAGGTCGCCTCCAAGAACAAGTGTGCCATCTAAGTGTTCAGAGAGTGCACTGAAAAAACTGTGAAAGAATGAGGGATCATCAACATTTGGACCATATACACTTACAATACATAGCTTTTTATCAAGTATAGATAGTTTAATGATTAAGAATCTGCCCTCTGGATCTATAACTGTATCGAGTACTGTGAAATTAATATTTTTATGTATTAAAGTTGCTACTCCCCTTTGTCTAGAATTATAACAAGCTGAGAACACATTAGGAAACTCAGGTGTTTTAAGTTCATTCGAACCTCTAAGAGGTCTGTGGGTCTCTTGTAAAAGGACAACATCTGCCTGTAGTTTTTTGAGTTGGTTAAATATTTTTAACCTCTTTTCTCTGGAGCCAGCTCCATTTACATTCCATGTAACGAATCTCAGTGCACCCATAGATGTCTGTGTATAACTAGGGGTGTGCGCTGTGTGTGTCGCTTAGACAGGTGGAGAGAATACATCACTTGTTCATAAATAAAGAGAGGGAGAGAGAGAAAAAGTGTGTGGCGGGATGCTCCCTGAGTCTGACTATGTGTTTGCATATTTACTAAGATGAGTACGCTTGGCTTAAATGTGTGTATCCTATACAACTGTGTGCGCTGTCTGAGTGATGTAAATGTGCTGCCGTTGAGCGCATGACTGTGCGTGATCGTGCTGTGCGTATGTGTCGAAATAAAGGATGTTGTTTGTGGATGAGTGTGGAAGCAGGTGATCGAAGCAGTGAAAGAAAGAAAAAAGAAAGAAACCAAGGACAAGGGTGAGCAGCATAAAAACAAGAGGGGAAAAGGAGAGAAGAAAAAACAAGAAGAGAGAAAAAAAAAAAAAAGAAAAGAAAAGAAAAACCGGAAACATTCTAATCAAACCATTGACGGAGAGTGATGGTGTTAATACTGCTATGATATCACACCTAAGATGCGATTTGATACTGGTAAGTTAAACAGATGTTAATGCAAGTTAGTGTGAGTGGGTGGGGAAAGGGTGTAGCGGATTCTTATCTGGTGTGAAGTTAATACAGAAGAGAAAGTTGAGAGACGCAAGACCCAACACTCTGGATGAGCTTAAGGCCGATATCGAAGCATCCTGGGCCTCCATAACACCTCAGCAGTGCCACAGGCTGATTGCCTCCATGCCATGCCACATTGAAGCAGGCATTTCTGCAAAAGGATTCCCAACCAAGTATTGAGTGCATAACTGAACATAATTATTTGAAGGTTGACTTTTTTTGTATTAAAAACACTTTTCTTTTATTGGTCGGATGAAATATGCTAATTTTTTGAGACAGGAATTTTGGGTTTTCATGTGTTATGTATGCCAAAATCATCAATATTAAAACAATGAAAGGCTTGAACTACTTCAGTTGTGTGTAATGAATGTAAAATATATGAAAGTCTGATGTTTATCAGTACATTACAGGAAATAATGAACTTTATCACATTATGCTAATTTTTTGAGAAGGACCTGTACAGTGGTCCACTATTTCCGTATCGACCTTGAAATGAAATAGGGATCACAGGTATCTGCTGATGATTCTGCTACATATCACCCTCAATGATGCATCCAACCACGCTACCCCGCAAAGATTGACAGCCCTTTGGTGGCCAAGATCTGGTTTGCCAGAGGTGGCCCACACGTGGGCCAGCACAAGGCCAGTTGCAGACACACTGATGGTCTTGTATTGGTCCATGCGTGGTCCACTTCTGGCAAACCTGGTCTGGGGCACCAAAGGGCTGTCATTGTTTGTGGTATGTGGGCAATGTGTAAGTTTTGTGCAGCCACGGGCCAGGTACAGACACACTGCTAGCCCAGTACAGTTTCAGCTCTGACCCCAGATGTCAGTCTAATGTGTACCTTAATCAAGCCATGTAGTAACAACATACACACTCACACTTTTGATATGCAGACTGGAGGAGCCAGGGATCGAACCATTATCGACCTGCTTTACCTCCTGAGCTACAGACACCTGGTGGCAATCATGAGTAAACCCTCACTAGGTTTTGGATAAAGTGTATACTCACAAAACTGCATTTGAAATGTTGGCTACCATAGCAGTATAACATTGCAACATGGCAGTTGGGTCTTCTAACTAAAATAGGAAAATAGAAACATAAGTGCCCTCATTGCCAGACCTGGCCCACGTCTGGCTGAGATACTCCCTGCCACGACACCAGTCAGTCAGAAGTGCCAGCTTGATGCCGGATCCGGGCCAGACCTGCTTTTTATGAGCCTGGGCCCCATAAACCAAACCACAATCACGCTAGATGTGGCATGACATCAGATAAACAGTGCCATGGACGCCAGCCCTGACCCATATCTGGATGACATGCCACTAACCATGCCAGAAGTCAACCAGCAGTGCCAGCTTGACACCAGATCTGGGCCACTCTCTCTGCTATGTGTGTGGTCACCTTCAATGCTTACAGCTGACCTTCTTGACAGACTCTTTACCATCCACCTTTCTCCAGCTGGATGCAATAAAAGGCATGCTGAAGCAGTTGTCAGTAGTTTCTGGAGAGTCTACCTAAGAGATGCAGATGGTAAATGTAATGATTTAAGTATTGTGTGTTCAATTTATAAAAAAGTGCATCTTGTTATTGAATGAGTTAAAAGTAAAAATGCTTGCTGTGTTTGTTTTTTTAATGCCATTATTGACAGTATTACTTTTCCTTTAAATCAAGAGGAAACGCAGAAACTGGGGACAATTCTTGCCTTGCCTTTTAATCAATAAATTGATAATCAAAACCCAGCCCTACTAGCAGGCAGGGCATACATGGAATGCCATAACCAAGTGGCTGGAAAACTTTACAGAAACATCTGTGCTGAATACGGCCTGGAAGTCCCAAGGTCAAATTGGGAGACTCCCACTAGGGTTTTGGAGAATGACCGAACTAAAATCTTGTGGGACTTCCAGATGCAGACGGACAAAATGGTGATGGCTTACCAACCAGACATAGTGGTGGTGGAAAAAAAGAAGAAGACAGCTGTGGTGATAGACGTAGCATTTCCGAATGACAGCAACATCAGGAAGAAAGAAACTTGAGAAATACAGAAGTCTGAGAGAAGAGATCGAGAAGAGTGGTGGGTGAAGGTAACAGTGGTACTAGTGGTAATTGGAACACTAGGTGTGCTGACTCTCAAGCTAGGGGAGTGGCTCCAGCAGACCCCAGGAACATCATCTGAGATCTCTGTCCAGAAGTGCACAATCCTAGGAACAGCTAAGATAAGATAAAATGGCCCTCAAGCTTCCGGTCTTCTGGTAGCAGACTTGAGCTTGTAGTATAGACCTCCCTTATGGGCGAGAGGGGAATTGTGTTTTGTTTTTGTTTTTTTGTTTTTTTGCCAATTTCAAATGTGATTTATGCTAAAAAGAAATTCTAGGTTCAAAATTGAAACTTGTTTTATAATATAAGTAATAAATTCAAATGAGTGATACTTCGCACTAACAATATTCCCAAAGGAAGATATGCAAATTATGTTCGTTAACTCAATTACATTATTTACATTTAAAATTCCAAACGAGTAATCCTCCATTCCAAGTACACTATTGGTAAGAAATCACATGATTAAAGCAGAGGGCATGATGGGTTGGAAGATCTGAATGCTAAGATCCCCGTAGGTTATATGCAGAGCTGTTAGTGTTTCAGTTGAAGATTGTGGAATTACATAGAGGTAAGTTGGGATAAAATTCACTAAGTCCTTCCAACTGTAAGATCCCAATCCCTAATCTCTTTTGTAACATTTAAATACTAAAATTCCAACTATTAAATATAAATCACTAATGTTTAAAAGATTTTAATTTCCCTGTTTCCCATTATTCTTATTTCGTTTTTTGTTTTTTTGTTTTTTAAATTTTTTTAGGTTTCCTTTCTTAATTCCTACGTGAATGGTGACATATTGTCAGAGTCAAGAAAGCAGTGAGTAACAAAATGTTTTTATTTTGTTTATACTTTTAAACCTTGTAGCACCACACATTAAGACCTATGTAATTGTCTGTGAGCACCCATTGAATTTATTTTAATCGTACTATCTACATATCATTTTGAGTGAAAATTTTTTTTAGGCTTCATCTGCCTACTAGGCAGATTATTTGTGTCAAATCAAAAAGGAACATAGCCCTACAGTTAATAAGTACACATATAGAAATCAGCGCATAGAGACATTGACCCTTTAAATTCTTTAACAACACTAACATCTTTTTCAACAGTTCTGCTTTGCTGAAGGGCTCTGTAATGATTAATCAAACTGAATCCATTTTTAGAAATTTGTTTAAAAATAAGTGAAATATAAATAGAGACATTGACCCTTTAAATTCTTTAACAACACAAATCTGCGATGCTTCCAAATCGTAAATAACCGTCCCTTTTAAAAGGGAGTTCTTCCTTCTTACTGCCATCAAAATGCCATCAAACTCCTGATTCTAATTCAAAGTGGTAGGCTTTTTATATATATCAAGGTTTTCTTATATTTCTCTTCTTATTTTTCAAGTATTGGGACGTATACTCCTCAATTTGAAGACTTGTGGGCAAAACATTAATTCAGCTGTTCTGATATTTATTCTTCTCTACAGGAAAAATGCCACGTCAGATGACAGAATGCCCAATATGCTTGGTTCCATATGTTGCAGTTGGGCAGCATTTTAAAAAATACCACCATGTTGTAAACAAAGAAGAATTACATTTACTGCTAAATTACTGCTCTACAGTGTAAGTCACTGTCATACAGTATATGACAAAACATTGCAACAATTTAAAGTGGTAGTTGTAAAAAACTGGATGTGATATGCAGTTACAGGGGCAGGCTGGACTGTCCAGTATGTAAAGTTAAAAGCCGTATAAGACTGGACAAGCACTTGGAAAATGTCCACTGTGAGATTGAGGTTAGTGTTTTGTATAGTTTACATTTTGTTGTAAAATTAGAATGCATTCTTATGCGACATGTTTCACTAACTTTCTCAAACATTGCTGTCCTATTGTTAATACCCTTTCAGAAATCAGATCAGAAGAAAGTAATAAGGACAGCGAAACGACTGGCTAATCTGAAAGCCCTCAAAGCTCTCAGGCGTTCAAATCCACAGCCTCCAATGGTGACCTCACTGGACATAGAGCAGCTGACTGAAAGCAGTGATCAAGAGGAGCAAAGTGATAGCAGTGATACCAGTGAAGATTGTGTGGAGATTAGAGAAGACAGCTCAGTCCATTCCCCTGTCAATCAGTCAGATGATGCTCAAGTCCAACATCAGAAGTGCAAAAACTGCAAAGAACTGTATTTGAAACTACAACAACTGAAAAGTAAACTGAAAAGACTGAAATCCACTAAGGATAAACCTGGCCTCAAACCTCTCAACCCCCCAAAGCGCCAGAAATTTGAAAGACATAAACCTGACCCAACAGCCCGGCTTCCTAAATTTGGTATGAATTATTTAGCAAAAGTGTTTTTTGTTGTGTAGTGTAATGTGAAGTTAGATAACTGGTTGTTCTATGTATTATTGTAGGCTCTATCTTAAAGTATAAAGTGCCTTGAGGCAAATGTTGTTGTGACTTGAATGGAATTTAATAGAATTCTATCGAGGAAGTCAAATCCTGCTAATTAGCAATATCTTGCTAATATGATTGTGAACCAATTCAATAAGAAGAATGTTTTCTGTACCTCATCAGTTTGTCATGACACTTCTAATTGCTATGTTGTTACTAACTTTATTTTAAACAGAGAAAGTCCTGAATGCTTGGTTTCAGCACATTTGTGGGACAAGTAAAAAGGACGTCGAAAATGCCAAACAACGGGTCCATCATGTCCGTGCCTGGGCATATTTCATGTCTCACAATCAAGTCCCTGCAATGACGTTTGCATTTCTTGACAACAGAGAAAGACTGACTGAGTACATTTTTACAAATTTCTGTGATATATTAGTCCAGTAATCTCAATAATACTAAAGTGATTACTGATTTGTGTTTTTTGTGTTTGTTAGATGGACATCTGATCTAAATAAACATGCCGTGACAACCAAAAGGATTCGGATTGGAAATGTGAGGGCGTTCTTGAAATTTCTGATTGATGCACAACTTCCAGAGGTCAGAGCCTCCCGTAAGGCTTTAAAGTGGACTTTATTTGCGCTTCAGTTGGAGATGAAAAAGAGCAGAAGGGAGTTACAAACCCACAGGCAAGACATCCAAACCAAAAAATCACGTAAGATCCAACTTTACTACTTATTCATCACTGTCGTTACCCAGCATGTGTAATAAATACATTATTTATAAATGTCATGATGTCATTACTGTGATGTAGTGAGGAAGGAGGACTCAAAATGTTATAATGTAAGGTATAAATTGTATACAAGTATATATTTTCTCTGCTATATACATACAGTGGGATGCAAAAGTTTGTGCAACCCTGATAATTTTCATGGTTTTTCTTTATGAATCATTGGTTGCTGGGATCAGCAATTTCAGTTCAACATATCATATAGCGGACGACCACAATGATATTTCAGAAGTACCACTGTTTACAATGTACAAAATAGAAACTAAACAGAAACTAGGAAATGAAAAGTTGTTAGGCTTCATTTTCTAGATTCTGTTTACTTTCTTTTTATCTACTTTCTACATGGGAAAACAGTATGTCACCACAAGGAAACAGAGGCACACCATGGATACTTATTTGTATACAAAGGTCAGGAGGAAGAAAAGAAAGCAGAGGGAATCTACCACAGATGTAGAAAACAAAATTAAGCAGGGGGTAAAAGTTAAACTAAACAACAGAAAATTGGCACCAAAAACAGGAGACGTCACCAGTAACTAACCAGTGGGAACACATAACTAAACATACAAATGCAGAAAGAAAAAACATAAAATATCTAAACAATAAGCAAGCCAGTAATCAAATTAAAGATACCTAATGATAAAATGAACTATACAGGCAAAAAACAACCACAAAGACTAAAATGGTAAAAGAAATGAGACTATCAAAATTTAAGATATTGATAGTTCTTTTTTTTCACATGAATGTGTTATATTCAGTACTAAGCTTGGTAATATGGAAAATTTAGGAAGTAGGATAAATAAATTGAAAGGGTTAGTATTCTGGATTGGAAAGTAAGATTTAAGTTCAAAATGGCAATCCAATTCATTTTCATATACTGTGAACACTGGTCGCCAGTTCTTCTTCCATACAAAATAATTTTTTGAAAAAAATTAGGTCTAAAATACAACCTGTTTTATATTTACATCATTGCGTGCAGCATGGATGAGCATGACTGGAGCTGCAGGAACATAAACACATTCTGTGTCTTTTAGAAATGCTTGTAGATCCTGCCCACATCACTGATTTTCTCAAGAAAGCCACCACACACATCCCTGAAGCACTCGGTAAGCGTTCAGTTCATTTCTCCATAAGGAAAACTCTAATAACCCCAATAAAATCTCTGTTAATGAGAAATTATATAATATTTACTTACCAGCTGTAATCTGTATGTATATATAGTTCAGAATCTCAGATTTACAGAAATATATGACAGAACTTTTTGCTTTCAATTATAACAGACTGCTCATTTATAATCACTTGTTGGACTTTTGATTTTTGTTCAAATATATAATACATATACAAACAGTAGCATTTGTGATGTTTATATAGGATTATATTAGGGGGAGTATATAGCAATATAAGGGATATACTCCCCTATCCCTTGTGTCTTACCGTGCAACCTCTATGTTACTCAATAGTCGAGCTTGAGAAAAGTCCCACAACTGAGAACCTAGACTGGTTCTATGGTCTTCTGGCTGGATTTGTCATCTGCACAACTGGGCACAGAAGAGGCGTCATATCAAATATGACAGTTGAGGAAGTTGGCACTGCTGAAGCGGATGGTGATGGCCGGCGGATAATCAGAGTAAAATCATTAAGAAATTTTTTCTCTCCCTGATTAAAGATTTTTTCTTACCAGCGACATCAATGACTGTGTGCAACATAATTTAGTTGCTGATTCTTTTACAGGTAAAAGAACACAAGACCAAAGAAACATTTGGCCATGCACTTGTTCCCCTAACGAAAGACGAATACATATGGTTTCACCGCTTTGTGTACCACCGCCACAGATACCCTGGTGGATCATCACAATTGATTTTTGCCAACACCAATGGAGGGCCTTATTCTAAGATGCTGACATCATTTCAAGATGCATGGAGGAAGTTTGGTATCCCAGGAAAACCAACCTTCTCTATGATTAGGAGCAGCATCAGCACTTTTGTGAGTAGTTTCCACTTTATGGTGATTCAGTGTTTTTTCCTTCCTATCCTTTTAATAGTAATAATAATGATAATAATGGATTGCATTTATATAGCGCTTTTCATGGCCCTCAAAACACTTTACAATTCCACTATTCATTCACTCTCACATTCACACACTGGTGAAGTGTCACGGCTGGGGAGCAGTCGTGTGGAGTATTGAAAAAAGGATCCAAAATGCAGGTACTGGCTGGGGTGCGAGCGAGTGTTTATTTACAGTGGTGATAAGCATAAGAAAACACAAAACACTGAGCCGGCAGGCTCAGGACCATGACAGTACCCCCCCCCCCCCCTCAAGGGCTGGCCCCAGACAGCCCAACAGAAACACAAAAACTGTCCAAAAGAAAAACTCCCCCAAAAACCAAAAAACAGAAAACGACCCGACCAGGGCGGGCGGTGGGGGTCGAGGACGGAGGGACAGAGTCCGAAAGGCCCAGATGGCCAAGTTCAGGGGGCCGACCCGGAGGCCGACAGCGCCGGAGGCCAAAACAGTTCAGTTCCGGAGGCCGACCATGCGAAAAGCAGCGGTAGCGGGGCAGGTCCGAAGGCGAGCCACGCAGTAGGCAGTGGCGAGGAGACAGTTCTGGGGGCCGACCGTGCGGACGGCAACGGCGGCGGCGAGAAAGCAGTTCAGGGGGCCGACCGTGCGGATGGCAACGGCGGCGGCAATACAAGTCCGGAGGCCGGCCACGCGGAAGGCAGTGGCGGCGCTCAGGAGGTCGTCCACAGCGGAGAAGAGGCCCAACAAACGGCCTGACAGATGACCGACGATGTGGAGGCGGCAGTTGGGGACCTGAAGGCGGCGGGACCCCCGCAGCATCAGGCAAGGCGGAGGTTGGACCAGACGAGGCAGAGGCTGCAGGCAACGCTGGAGCTGATGTGGGAGCTGGACCAGACGAGGATGAGGCAGCTGAAGCTGGGCCAGGCGTGGAAGAAGACACAGAGGCGGAACCTGACGGCAGCGGGACGGCTGCGGGCGGTGATATGGATGTTGCAGGAGATGATGCTATGGATGCTGCACGCGGTGATTTGGATGTTGCAGGAGATGATGCTATGGATGCTGCAGGCGGTGATGTAGATGCTGCAGGCGAAGCGGATGCGGAGGCTGGACCAGGCGTGGCTGAAGCCGATGCGGAGGCTGGACCAGGCGAGGATGAAGCCGGAACTGGATCAGGCGACGCTGAAGGCGAAGACACGGAGGCTGCAGCTGGCGAGGATGAAGACACGGAGGCTGCAGCTGGCGAGGATGAAGACACGGAGGCTGCAGCTGGCGAGGATGAAGACACGGCGGCTGCTGCCGGCGACGCTGGTGAGGCGGCTGCTGCCGGCGGTGTGGATGAAGCTGCTGCTGCTGCCGGCGGCGTGGATGAAGCTGCTGCTGCTGCCGGCGGCGTGGATGAAGCTGCTGCTGCTGCCGGCGGCGTGGATGAAGCTGCTGTTGCCGGCGGCGCTGAAGCAGATGAGGAGGCTGCTGCAGGCGGCGTGGATGAAGCTGTTGCTGCTGCTGCTGCAGGCGGCGCTGAAGCAGATGAGGAGGCTGCTGCAGGCGGCGTGGATGAAGCTGGTGGTGGAGCAGCTGGTGGCTGGACGGGCTCCTCGAGCCCCCCAGCTGACGAGGAAGGTTGCTGGACGGGCTCCTCGGGCCCTCCAGCCGACGAAGCAGGAAGCTGGCTAGGTTCTCCTGAACCCCCAGCTGACGAGTCTTGGGGCTGGACAGGCTCCTCGGGCCCTCCAGCTAACGAGGCAGAAGGCTGGATGGGCTCCTCAGGCCCTCCAGCTGACGAGGCAGGAAGCTGGCTAGGTTCTCCTGAACCTCCAGCTGACGAGTCTTGGGACTGGACGGGCTCCTCGGGCCCTCCAGCTGACGAGTCTTGGGGCTAGACGGGCTCCTCGGGCCCCCCAGCGAAAACAGCCTCAGAACCAGTGGGCACCGGGGCCCCTGGCACACACAGGACAGCACGAGCAGGTGCGGGGACCTCTGGCAGAGACAGAACTGAACCAGCAGGTGCGGGGACCTCTGGCAGGCACAGAACAGAACCAGCAGGTGCGGGGACCTCTGGCAGGCACAGAACAGAACCAGCAGGTGCGGAGACCTCTGGCAGAGACAGAACAGAACCAGCAGGTGCGGAGACCTCTGGCAGAGACAGAACAGAACCAGCAGGTGCGGAGACCTCTGGTAGGCACAGAACAGAACCAGCAGGTGCGGAGACCTCTGGCAGAGACAGAACAGAACCAGCAGGTGCGGGGACCTCTGGCAGAAACGGATCAGGACCAGCAGGCACACGGGCCTCTGGCAGTGACAGAACAGGACCAGCAGGCACACGGGCCTCTGGCAGTGACAGAACAGGACCAGCAGGCACACGGGCCTCTGGCAGTAACACCGGTAACTGAAACTGCGCAGGGCACTGGCTTTGCCCAGGCAGCGCTGGCACGGTGCAGTTCTTAGCTGGCGTCTTGGCCTCCAGGGGTCCAGAGTCGGCTGAAGGCAGAAACTCAGGCTCTGGGGAGGCCCTGGGGCGAGTAACAGTCTCTAAATTAGCCAGTTTCTGAGAAACTAGAGTGGTTTTAATGGGTTTGTCTCTCCGCTTAAACTGGGTGCTAGGAACGGGATTCAAAATGGGTGGCACAGACACAGCCTCCAGTATGGAGGGAGCGGGTGACCGGGCTAACGGAATAGATGCAGGCTGGGCTAATGAACTGGCTAAAGGCTGATGTACTGGTTGAAGTGAGACTGGAGTTGGTGGTGTAATGGATGAAACACAGTCCGTTACTGTTATGGATGTTTTGAAAATGCCAACTTGTGAGAGGTCAGTTACCACGAAGGTAGGTAAGCGCCGTGTACTGTCTCTACTCTCACCATGAACAGCCCCAGAAAACACAGTCTCAGAAGCACCAGCGTCCTTTAAACTCACCACAGCTGGTCGCACAGTAGTCCCTGAATCCGGCTGTGGGGTAAAGCGCCGGCAGCGCGAACGTTGCCTCCCCACCGCTGACGGCTCCGACAGGCAGGGAAAAACCTCTGGGGGGTCGGGCCGTGAAACCTCCGGTGGGTGAAGCTGAGACTGCTGCTTCGTGACGGTCGTGGTCCGCTGTTGCTGGGCAGAATCCACTACTTCCCGAGCTTGCACCGCCTCCCGGGCTTTATGCAGCTCAGCGATTAAGTCTGTAAATCCCCGGACCTGGTGGAGATAGGGATTTCCGGCCAGGATAGCCTCAATGGCATTTATCCCCACAACCTTCGCTCGTGTGTTGGAGGTGTGGGTTACCCAGTCCACCAGGCGTAGGGCGCGTGTGAGGTCGCCCTCCCCGGGCAAGTCCGCTGGATTCATCTTGTGGTCGCGTCGTACTGTCACGGCTGGGGAGCAGTCGTGTGGAGTATTGAAAAAAGGATCCAAAATGCAGGTACTGGCTGGGGTGCGAGCGAGTGTTTATTTACAGTGGTGATAAGGTGACAAAAACAGGAAGAGCAGAACGGGGAGTAAACAAACCTAAACTGGGAAAACTAAAGAACAAAACGTAAACCAAACACTCACAGGAGGAGGAACAAAATGCACAAAGAAAGATGGCGGAGAGACGCAGAATGAACACCGGGCTACACCGAGTAATGCAGACGGACATGGAGTTAAACAGACGACGCGACAGAGAGCACAGGAAAACACAGGGCTTAAATACACAGGGGAATAATCAGGGAATGGGCAACAGGAGGAAGACACAGCTGGGAGAAATTAAGGCTGACGGGACAGGGGAAACGTAAACTGAACACACTCACATGAGACAGAGACCTTCAGAATAAAACAGGAAACTCACAGACACAGAACTGGACAAGACACTGAACTAAGCAGACTGATTCACAAACAGACAGTGTGACACCATGGACAAACAGAGGGAACACAGAAGTGGGAGCAGGCAGGCAAAGAACAGAAACCTAACACATGGCAAATCACAACAGAATACATACTCGGAATGAACAAAAGCATAAGAAAACACAAAACACTGAGCCGGCAGGCTCAGGACCATGACATGAAGGCAAGCTACAGTTGTAGCCACAGCTTCCCTGGGGCAGACTGACAGGGGTTTTAGAGGGATGATATAAAACAGTCACCCTTCCTTTAAAAAAAGGGTTCTACTCCCAGTGTTTAATGTTGAAAAGACATTTCTTTTTCTTTATATTGTCTTCTGTTGTATTTCTTTTGTGGTTCTGTCCTTAGCTCTGCAAATCTTGAAAATTTCAAATGTTAGTGCAATTAATAACATTATTTAATGTTTACATTTGTAGAGTGGGCGATCCTTGGGAACCCAAAGCAAGGTACAAGTCCACCGGATGATGTGCTATTCTGACGCAACTGCGGCGAGATTTTATGAGGCAGATTTAAACTTTGACGAAGCCTTCAAGTGCCGCAACAATGCTGCAAAGGCACTTGCTGTGAACAATAGAAGCAGAGACTCTGAGGAATCTACAACCTCAGAAGACAATGAAGATGTGTTGCAGAGAAGATATGCTGGACTGAAGAAAAGAAAGTCTAGTCAAAATGCCACAAGAGGAGAAATTGTGAAAAAGAAGACAAAACTGCATGCAAACACCAATGACACAGACAGCAGCAAAGATGAAAGTAACAATGAAGTCAGGAAAGTCATTGACCCGGCAGCAAGAAACACATCTGGAAAACACCCACATAAACAGAGTGGCAGGGGAAGAGCAGGAGTGAGGGTAGAAGAAGACACAACAGGTGATGAAGATATGCCAGGGATGGTGACTACAGAGCGTAGTGAAGGTGAAGATTATGATGATAACTCTGAACACATTGACCTTACAGCAGCAGGTACATTGGGATCCACCAAAGGTAAAGATAATGCTAAAGAAAAAGAAAAAGCCACAAAGGACACAGGAAACTTGTATAGTCGTACTCAATTTCTTAAAAAGAAGTTTAAATGTTGGGAATATCCTAAAATTATCTTAGAAAGAATTGCAATCCAAACACAAATACAAAACGTTGTTATACCAAACGAAACAACTGAGGGTGTGAACCAAACACAGACAGAGACAAGAGATGAAGACAATGAAGCCTTGAGGCCAGAAAGCTTGAGTGAAAATGAAAACAGTATACAAAAAGTGACTACAGATAATGAAGAAGACAAAGCTGAAGATGAAAATGGTCCCTTGGTGAACACAACAGACAGAGACCAAGACGTTTCCAGTGGACTAGTGAGAAAAAGTACAGAAAAAATAAAAGGAATGAGCACAGAGGACATAGGCAGAGATAAACATGGACCACAGACAAAGACGACAACCGAGGAAAACTGCAATTTGAGATCAGAGGGAACAACAGAGGAAGGAATGAGAACACAGACAGAGACTACAGAAAAAGAGAAAGGATTGAGCACAAATGGCATAGCTGAAGATGAAAATGGGCAACACACAGTGACTACAGATAAAGACAAAGCACTGAGCACAGAGGACACAGACATAAAGGAACAGGGACCACAGATGGAGACCATGGGTAAAGAAAAAAATGATTTGAGAGCAGAAGGAACAACTGAAAACAAAGACACAGTTAGAGTAAAAGAAGATGGCCCTGGGACTAGTTATGAGTCGGCAGTGGCACATCCAAAAAAGTGGAAAAAGTCTCCAATGAAGAAAAGCTCTTTGGCAAAGTGTGATGAAAGCAAAGAAACAAAGCAAAAGGGCAACAAGCAAGAAAGAAAAAGACCAAAGAGCCTGACTGCAAGACAGTTGTTAAGTCCAAAGATGCTCAGAAGTCACAAGACTAAAGAGGCACCTAAAGATACCAACAAAAGACAAAAAGTCATCCAAAGACTCAGAGAAGTTACAAGAAAAAATACGGAAAAGAACAAAGGATTGAGCACAAATGACATAGCTGAAGATGAAAATGGGCAACATACAGCGACTACAGACAAAGACAAAGCACTGAGCACAGAGGACACAGACATAAAGGAACATGGACCACAGATGAAGACCACGGTTAAAGAAAAAAATGATTTGAGATCAGAAGGAACAACAGAGGAAGGAATGAGAACACAGACAGAAACTACAGACAAAGACAGAGCACTCAGCACAGAGGACACAGACATAAAGGAAGAGGGACCAATGATGGAGACCATGGGTAAAGAAAAAAATGATTTGAGAGCAGGATTTACAACAGAGGAAGGAATGAGGACACAGACAGAGACTACAGAAAAAGAGAAAGGATTGAGCACAAATGACATAGCTGAAGATGAAAATGGGCAACACACAGTGACTACAGGGGAAGACAAAGCACTGAGCACAGGGGACACAGACATAAAGGAACTGGGACCACAGATGGAGACCATGGGTAAAGAAAAAAATGATTTGAGAGCAGGAGTTACAACAGAGGAAAGAATGAGGACACAGACAGAGACTACAGAAAAAGAGAAAGGATTGAGCACAAATGACATAGCTGAAGATGAAAATGGGCAACACACAGTGACTACAGATAAAGACAAAGCACTGAGCACAGAGGACACAGACATAAAGGAACTGGGACCACAGATGGAGACCATGGGTAAAGAAAAAAATGATTTGAGATCAGAAGGAACAACTGAAAACAAAGACACAGTTAGAGTAAAAGAAGATGGCCCTGGGACTAGCTATGAGTCGGCAGTGGCACATCCAAAAAAGAGGAAAAGGTCTCTAATGAAGAAAAGCTCTTTGGCGAAGTGTGATGAAAGCAAAGAAACAAAGCAAAAGGGCAACAAGCAAGAAAGAAAAAGACCAAAGAGCCTGACTGCAAGACAGTTGTTAAGTCCAAAGATGCTCAGAAGTCACAAGACTAAAGAGGCACCTAAAGATACCAACAAAAGACAAAAAGTCATCCAAAGACTCAGAGAAGTTACAAGAAAAAATACGGAAAAGAACAAAGGATTGAGCACAAATGACATAGCTGAAGATGAAAATGGGCAACATACAGCGACTACAGACAAAGACAAAGCACTGAGCACAGAGGACACAGACATAAAGGAACATGGACCACAGATGAAGACCACGGTTAAAGAAAAAAATGATTTGAGATCAGAAGGAACAACAGAGGAAGGAATGAGAACACAGACAGAAACTACAGACAAAGACAGAGCACTCAGTACAGAGGACACAGACATAAAGGAAGAGGGACCAATGATGGAGACCACAGCTAAAGAAAAAAATGATTTGAGAGCAGGATTTACAACAGAGGAAGGAATGAGAACACAGTGACAACACAAGGTGGTCATGTCCAGAGTGAGAATGTGAATGTTAGATCCTGTTGATCTCAGAGTTCTTTGGTTGCTATTTTGGAATTATACTAAATTTTCAAGACCTTTGTGATCATGTGAGTTTTTCTGTTACTGATTTTACACAATTGCACTGTTTTTTGTTTTTTGATTTTTTTTTGTTTGTTTTTTGTTTTTACATTTTGCTCACTTTGATCATGCAGGTTTTTTTGTTCAGTTTAAGTATTGTTTTTATTTTTTTACTTCTAAAATAATAGTTTGTTTGTTTTTTTAAAAAAAGACAAATATTGATATACATATGTTGTTGATAACAAATGGCAAATGGAGAAAAATAAAATCAATAAAGATTTTTCTGTTCAATTTGAAAATGATGTGTCTTTGTTCTACAATCATTAGTCATGGATTTCATTTCCAAGCTGTAAATCCAAATAACTCACATTTTATATAGGCATGATATGCAGATGTTATTAATAACATTAGCTGAATTAACACAAATAAAAGTCCTCACAAATTATACCTGATTCCAATTAACAACATTGTGATGCGTTTAATGGTAAGCCCAATTACAATTTCTTCTATCTAAATAACTAATTATTAAGTTTTTTTCAATCTAATTTTGGCAAAGGAATATTGTCAGGAGTTTTCCTGTAAAGCAACACAGATCAGAATAAGTGACACTCAAACAAGTTTGCAGATTCTCGTGTACACGGGTGAGAGCTCCAAGAGACCCACACCCCTGCAACGGTTGTCATCTTTTATTTATACTCAAGCATAACACGTTTCTCAGAACTGTACAGGAAAGGAAAAGCAGAACTGTGCTGCGTCTCAGAAATAAAGATAGGCCTGTACTGCGTACAGCCTTCTCGTTGAACTCTGCACAACGTAACTTCTTTATTAAAGCTGAATACAAAAAGAGCCACCACATCTAGATAATAACATGTACTCTTAAGCATAAACATAATAAAATCTCTTGACAAATATCTAATTATTTCATTTCCCCCATCCTATTTCCTAAATCAACCCATAGAAAAGAAATCTTAATCAATTATTCAAAGATATTAAGGGATTTTTTTTTAACTTTTTTCTGTATGCAGTGTGTCTTTGGAAATCGATCCCCCCCCCAAATAAGAATAAAGTTATGTTGAAACCAAGCACACCATTGTTTTTCTTGTGACATTACCAATAAGTTTGATGTGTCACATGGCCCTCTTCCTATTGAAAAAACAAAAGTTGTATCCAAGATGGCCGACTTCTAAATGGCCACCATGGTCACCACCCATCTTGAGCAGTTTGCCCCCTCACATATACTAATGTGCCACAAACAGGACTTTAATATCACCAACCATTCCCATTTTATTACGGTGTATCCATATAAATGGCCCACCCTGTAGATTGTCTGATTGGCTGAAAGACTGTCTCGTCATTAACTTGGGTGGGAGGAACAATGATGTCAGAGTGTGATGAGAGTCCAGCAAACTGGCAACGATTTGTTTTAAGGTAAGTCAATACAAATCCCTAATTTTTTCATTTTTTATCACCCCAATCCCTCGTCCTCCCAATTATGTAATAAAAATAGCTAAACTTCCATAATTTTCATCCTTGTCCCTAGACACTCCAGTATTATAATATAAATCACTAATGCTTTGAACATTGTGCTGATGTCCCCTGTTTGACTGAGAAACATGCCACTCTATGTGCACCAAACATCTGAACTTAATTTTATGTATTTGTTTATATTTTATGTATTTGATTGTATTTTATCTGTTTTTAAAAATAATTTCAACACGGGGGTCAACTGGATTCATTTTTATAGGTTGTTCAGTAAGTAGTAAAACTCTCTGATCCTGATTAATAATATATTTTATTATTACCGCTAATAATAATAATAATAATAATAGCAACATAGACAACACCTTCGTTTATGTGGACATTTGTACAGCACTTTATTTAATAGCACAGAATCAAAGTTTATTGATTTCATTTACAAGGTATAATTTCAAATTAAAAGATGCCTAATGGTAGCTGTGCAAATCTTATTGTATTAGTTACACATAAAATTCTGTTTTCCAAGATCCAGTATCCTATTAAAGACAGCAGAATTCATTTGTCTAAATGCCTGAACAATCATTGTGAGTACAACAGCAAACTTTGAAGGAGTGGCAGTGAAAACAGGCTTGAATTAGGAGTCCATGTTGTTACCTTTTAGCAGAAGATGGAGAAGAGGGGTTTATTTGAATGCTGGTTCAACCAGAATTCCATCAATCCAAATGAATAACTCTTTCATTTTTTTCATCATATCCCCTAAATCTTCCATTTATACAATACAAATGACTGATGCTTTAATTTTTTCATCCCAATCCCTTGATCTTTGAATACAGAACTACATTACATGAACCACATTTAATCTGACTGTTAATTTTTGCATGTGATGTTTTACAACAGAGCACCACATGCCCTCAACCAGGTGGCTTCTTCACAAGAACAAGACGATGGAAAAAGAGGAGAATACTTCGGATCCCAGGGACTCAGTGTATGCCTTGCCTGTGAGAGGAAGATGGCGTTTTGAAATATTAAATGCAGTGAACAATGCACTGGAGTTACTGGAACAAGATGGAATTAGTGAGGTTTTTGCAGTTCTTCAGGGGTCTCAGTCTCAGAGCAATGATGTGCCAGCCACTGTAAGTTCATGTAGTAACACAAAAAGTCATTAATAATTGAAAAGGCTTTTCTTTGACTGTTAGTGTTAATCACCTACCTTGTTGCCACATCACACTGATCAGATGGAGATTCCTATCGCCTTGGTCTTTCACTGACATCAGTATCATCAGATTTTTTTTTTATTAAATTGCTACATACCTTTAGATGTTCAATAGCCAGATAGGAAATTAGCCAAACTCTAAGTTGCAATGTATAAATTATAAAAATACTATGCGATGTTCCTGCAATTGTTGCTTTCTTTCTTAAGATTGATTCAGCTGTTAAAGAGCCTCAGTCCAGCAATTATGATGTGCCCACCAATGTAAGTTATACAGAAACACGACTATGAAGAAATGAAATATCAGCTGAAATGAGTTACTGCAACAAATACTAAGAATCCCCTCTCTTCATTTATCTTTGCAGGCAGATGATGTTACTGATGGGAAAGGAAAATGACTGCCAATAAAGACACATAAACATAGCTACACACACACAAGCATACATGCACCTGCACACAGATGTTCATATACAACAATGCTAAGATAAAGTTCAATAAAGTTCTTGTTGTTCAATGGCAAAATCCTGTGTTTTCTTTCTCACACTGATGGAAGATGGGAAAAGTCAACAGTCATGGTATTTAAAAAGAATATAATGCAAGGATTTGCAGCTGAATCATAACGTGAGGAGCAGCATTGTAATGTATTCCTTCTTATATAATACTATTTTAGACCTACTGACTACTCGAAGGACTTGAAATGATAAATTAAGAGTGTGAACAGACTCCTCCAACACATCCTCTTTGATGCTGCTATTGATCATCTATGTGCAATATTTCAGTCTTTCCATGTTCTGTACAATATTTTTGGCTCATGTGCAATATTTTGGTCTTATTGGAATCACCATCCCCACCTCAAATGACCATAGCCCCTCCTCCCTTATTTTATTTATTCAATTTTGCTCTTGTATACAGCCCCACAATGTTTCTGTTTCAATGTTTACTACGCATGCACCATGTATATTACGCATATCCCATGTGTATAGTCCACTCACACATATATGTATACATATATATTTATTTTTATTCATTTTTCCGCTCATTGTATATTGTTTTCCCTTCTTTAATTTTGTACCTTGTGTTCCAGCTAGCCAATTTTGCTGTGAAAGTAACGGCACAATGACCATAAAACTCTCTAAGTCTAAGAAATTAAAAATCCTATTTTAACTGTAAATTAAAATCCTTATTTAAAACAAGTTAATTAATTTCTTTGACAATGTGTAATTCCGAATTAAAATTATACTAAACTTCGCAAAACAGATTAATTGAATGTTATTTATTATAACTACAGAAAAGACTCCAAGTGAATCATCTTCAATTCCAAGTACTAGTTCCTTGTAATATAGGCTAAATTAATCATGTGATTGGCATTAAGGTCTGTGTAGCCATGAGTTTGGGGGGGAGGTCAGTGATGTCAGTGTAGTGAGAGTACAGCAGACTGGAAAAGATTTGTTTCAAGGTAAGTCCAATCAAAATCACTAATGCTTTCATTTTTTATAATAATAATAATAATAATAATAATAATGATGGATTGCATTTATATAGCGCTTTTTGGGAACATCAAAGCACTTTACAATTCCACTATTCATTCACTCTCACATTCACACACTGGTGAAGGCAAGCTACAGTTGTAGCCACAGCTGCCCTGGGGCAGACTGAGAGAAGCGAGGCTGCCATATCTCACCATCGGCCCCCCTCTGGCCATCACCAGTAGGTGGTGGGCGAAGTGTCTTGCCCAAGGACACAACGACCAAGACTGTCCGAGCCGGGGCTCGAACCGGCAGCCTTCCAATTACAAGATAAACTGCCAACTCTTGAGCCTCGATCACATCAAAATCCCTCGTCCTTCCAATTATAGAACACAAACAGATAATCCTTTGATCATTTTTAGTCCAGTCCCTAGACATTCCAATTATACATTCTAAATCACTGATGCCTCCAATATGGATTGTCTGAATTGCTTATAGACAATGGTGTTAGAGGGTGATGTCAGCAGAGGACAGAGAAGAGTGACTGGGTAACTGATAAGTATAATGGCCATTCCTTCTATCCAAATGACTAATTCTCCTGGCTTTTTAAAAAATCTTAATCCCTACAGCTTCGAATTTTAGAAACCAAATCAATAACTCTTCCATTTTTTCACTCTAAGTCCTAGATCTTCCACTTATAGTATAGAAATTACTAATCCTTCCAGTTTCCCTGGCAGTGTGTCGTGGAGTGGAGTGGGCAAGAGTGCTGAAGACAAATGTGAAAGGAGCAAACGAGCGGAGCATGTTTGGACTCTCTTTTCTTTTCCCCCTGGACCACTAAAAGGCCCTGTCCCCGTAAACTGTATATAATTTCATGTGGTGTGTTTATAAATAAACTTGTGACTGTAATTCTACTTCAGCTAGTCTGCGCCTTAGTTGGTTTCCAACTGCATGACCGAAGGAGCGAAAGAGTCCATGTTAGGGGTGTAGCGGGTCAAGCACAATGCCTGAGGCCTTACTGATGCAGCGGTTTTGAAAGATGTCCTGTAGCAGAGGGAGAGATGCTCCGAAAATCTTGGCAGCTGCTTTAACAATCCGTTATTTTGCTGAGATCACCAACACTGCAGTTTCCAAACCACACGGAGATGCAGCTGGTCAGAACACTTTCTATGGTGCCCCTGTAGAACGTGGTGAAGGAGGCAGGACGGAGGTTTGCCCGTTTCAGGCATCTCAGGAACTGGAGGCGCTGCTGGGCCTTTTTGGTGATGGAGGTGGTAATGGTGATCCAGGTAAGGTCATCTGAGATGTGAACTCCCAGGAACCTGATGCTGTTGACAGTCTCTACCATGGAACCGTGGATGCTGAGTGGTCTTGATGCATTTTCAATCATCCAGGAAAGTAAATCTCCAAAAGTTGAATATGTTCATCTGGACGTAGGGTTTTGTGGGAGAAACGTTTCATCACTCATCCAAGTGACTTCTTAAGTCTCAGCTGACTGCAGGTTTCCCCAAACCTTATAAATAGTACATTTGCATAATGACTGAAACCAGCCCACTGAAGGAACAATGGGCTGGGAGGTCAGTTCCTTTATCATAATTATGCAAATTCCCATGACCATTGATCAACAATCACTGACCAAAACCCACTGATCAAAGCCTCACAGCCCATTGTTCCTTCAGTGGGCTGGTTTCAGTCATTATGCAAATGTACTGTTTATAAGGTTTGGGGAAACCTGCAGTCAGCTGAGACTTAAGAAGTCACTTGGATGAGTGATGAAACGTTTCTCCCACAAAACGCTACGTCCAGATGAACAGATTCAACTTTTGGAGATCCTGAGTGGTGTGTAAGTGGAGCAAGTCTTCCTGAAGTCAACGATCCTCTCCTGGGTGACAGATTGTTTTCACTGCACCAGAACGTCAACTGCTGAACCTCTGTATGCTGACTCATCATTGCTGCTGATGAGTGCAACCACGGTTGTGTCGTCAGCGAACTTGATGATGTGGTTAGAGCTATGTAGGGCAGGGCAGTCATGTGTCAGAAGGGTGAACAACAGAGGGCATACAGAAATCAACACACAGAGACATTGACCCTTTAAATGCCTTAACAACCAACAGCATCTTTTTCAAACAGTTGTTCTTTGCTGAAGAGCTCTGTAATCATTATACAAACTGAATCCATTACAAGGTGACATAAATTTCTTTCACAAAATTACATAAACCACTGAATAACTGTAAATTGTAGTTGAAGATGCTTTGGGTGTCAGTACAAAGACTCTATATCATTTTATCTACTTTATTTAGTCTTAGCCACAACACTGGCCATAATTTAACTAAATCGGCTTGACCTAGTCGATCCACTGATGGTCCTGGATTGTTGATTACCTGACAAAGCGACCACAATGAATGCATCTTCAACACAAGGTGTCTGACAAGGTGATGGGCAACACAGGGGCATCACAAGGAACGGTCCCCTCCCCTTTCCTCTTCACTCACTACACCTCAAACTTCAGCCACTGCACTAAGACCTGACATCTTCAGAAGATGGTTGAATGCATCATTGAGGGTGATGAGATGGAGTGCTGGGTGCCGGTGCACACTTTTGTCACATTGAACTGCAGATGATTCTGCTGTTCAATTTAAGAAAGACCAAAGAATTGGCTGAAGACCAGGAAACTTGTGATCCCTGTTTCTATCCAAGGGGTGGAGCACTGTAAATATGGCAGCACAGGAACAAGCACGGAGCACAAGATCCATAGAGGCTGGGGTCTATCACACCAGGCAAGACCCCAGGTGCAGGCTGTGTAAAGATGCCCCTGGGACAATCCAGCACATAACAGCAGGGTGCAAGATGCTAGCAGGCAAGGCATACATGGAACGCCATAACCAAGTGGCCGGCATAGTGTACAGGAACATCTGTGCTGAGTATAACCTGGAAGTCCCGAGGTCAAAATGGGAGATGCCCCCAAGGGTGATGGAGAATGACAGAGCTAAGATCCTGTGGGACTTCCAGATACAGACGGACAAAATGGTGGTGGCTAACCAACCGGACATAGTGGTGGTAGACAAACAGAAGAAGATCGATGAAGCGGAGGGTCCCAGTGGTAATCGGAGCACTAGGTGCAGTGACTCCCAAGCTAGACGAGTGACCCTCAAGCTCCCAGGCCTTTGGTAGAGGACCCGAACTTGAAGGATTGACCGCCCACAGAGGCGAGTGGGGAATTTTTTATACATATGTATGTATATATATGTGTATATATATATATATATATATATATATATATATATATATATATATATATATATATATATATATATATATATATATATGCAAAGGATCGACTGCCCTTACGGGTGGAAGAGGAATTTTATTCATTTATTCTTTGCCAATTTACAAAAGCGATAAATGGTAAATTCTAGGTTCGAAGTTTAACCTTGTTTTATCATATAATTTATTAATCCAAATGAGGGATACTTTGCACTAAGAACATTCCCGAAGAAGGATATGCAAATGATGTTTGCCATGTCAATTACATTAATTACATTTAAAATTCCAAACGAATCATCCTCCATTCCAAGTTCAGATATACGCTATTGGTAAGAAATCACATGACAAAAGCAGACGGCATGATAGGTTTGACAATCTGAAAGCTAAGCTCCCCATAGGTTATATGCAGAGCTGTTAGTGCTGTCAGTTGAAGATGGTGGAATTACACAGAGGTAAGTTGAGATAAAATTCACTAATTCCTTCCAACTGTAAGATCCCAGTTCCTAATGTCTTTTGTAACATTTAAATACTATTAATTCAACTATTAAATATAAATCACTAATGTTTAAAAAAAAATTACATTTCCCTGTTTCCCATTATTCATATTTCTTCTAGGTTTCCTATTTGTTCTAGGTTTCCTTTCATAATTCCTCAGTGAACGGTAAAATATTGTCACAGTCAAGAAAGAAGTGAGTAACAAAATGTTTTTTATTTTATTTTTGTTCACACTTTTACACCTTGTAGCACCACACATTAAGACCCATGTAATTGTCTGTGAGCATTTATTGAATTTATTTTAATCGTACTATCTGCATAACATTTTGATTGAAAAATGTTTTTTAGGCTTTGGCAGCCTGCCAGGCAGATTATTTTTGTCAAATTAAAAAGGAACAAACGCCCTACAGTAAATAAGTACACATACAGAAATCAGCGCATAGAGACATTGACCCTTTAAATTCTTTAAGAACACTAACATCTTTTTCCAACAGTTCTTCTTGCTGAAGGGCTCTCTAGTGATTAATCAAACTGAATAAATTTTTGGAAATTTGTTTCAAAATAAGTAAAATTTAAATCAATTATTAATCCATCCAAATCTCCAATTCTTCCAATCCTATCATTCCCCAATTCTTCAAAGTCTTGTATCCAAAGTAATAACTGTTCCAAGAATTAAATACATAACACTAAAAGTATAAACAAGACATTTCGCCAATTAAACTAATTTTTTTAAATTATTTTGTAATTATATCCTGAATCCTAAGTATAGTTTAGTTAGTTTCGTTTAATTATTTATATAGCACATTTAATTACAACAGGAGCGTTGACCAAAGTGCTGTACAAGAATACAACATACATAATAAAATAACTGTACAAGAATACAACATACCTTATAAAATAACTTGGAGTATTAAAAGCAAACACCAAATATGAATTAACAAATAACTCTCATGCTGTATTAAAAGCCAGTAAATAAAAATGTGTTTTAAGATAAGATTGAAAAAGATTGACAGTAGGAGCCTGTCTAATGTGTAGGGGTAAATTATTCCACAGTTTAGGCGCTACAACTGCAAATGCTCGATCACCTCTATGAACCAGCCTCAACCTTGGTACAGCTAAAAGCAAAAGATCACTTGATCTAAGAGATCTAAGGGGGGTATAAGTCTGCAAGAGGTCAGACAAATACCCAGGAGCCTGTCCATTCAGGGTTTTGTAAGTCAACAATAAAATTTTAAAAATAATTCTGAAGCGGACAGGGAGCCAATGAAGGGAGGCAGCACCGGGGAAATGTGTTCACGTCTTTTAGTACGTGTCAGAAGACAAGCTGCAGCATTCTGGACCAACTGCAGCCTTGCCAGGCAGGTCTGGCTAACTCCAGCATATAAGGAGTTACAGTAGTCCAGCTGGGATATAATGAAAGCATGAATCGCCTGTTCAAAGTTTTTTAAAAGATAAAAATCATCTCAACTTAGATAAAAGCCTCAGTTTGAAGAAAGGCCGCTGTGCGACTGAGCTAATCTGTTTTTCAAAGGTGAAATTGCTGTCAAATATAACCCCCAAATTTTTGGCATGCGATTTGACAAAAGGCTCAAGACTGTGCAGGTTAAAATTAGAGGTGCTGGGATTGCCGCTTGGTCCAAAAATTATCACTTCGGTTTTGTTCTCATTGAAGTTAAGGAAATTAGAGGCCATCCAGGATTTAACTTCACCGAGACACTGAAGTAAGGGTTCTAGTGAGGCAGGACTGTTTCCCTTCAGTTGAAGATAGATCTGAGTATCATCGGCATATGAATGAAAACAAATGTTATATTTTCTAAAAATTAGACCTAGAGGCAGCATATAAATGGAGAATAAAATTCGCCCCAGTATAGATCCCTGGGGAACACCACAAGTAAGGGGAGCTGAGGAAGAGATAAAATCGCCAAAGCTCACAGAGAAGGTCCTGTCAGACAGGTATGACCTGAACCACTCTAATGGGGTGCCCTTTACGCCACAATGCTCCAACCATGTGATTAAGATGCTGTGGTCAACAATATCGAAAGCAGAAGTCAGATCTAAAAGCAGAAGCACAGCTGAGTCACCTGAGTCAGTGGCTAATAAAAGATCATTAAGAACTTTTAAAAGTGCAGTTTCTGTGCTGTGAAGAGTTTTAAAACCAGACTGAAAACTTTCAAGAACATGGTGTCCATTTACAAAAGATTGCAGCTGAACAAACACAATCTTTTCCAAAATTTTCAACAGGAAGGGGAGCTTTGAAATAGGCCTGAAGTTAGTGAGGACAGAGGAGTCAAGATTAGGTTTTTTAAGTACAGGCTGTACAACAGCATGTTTAAAACAGGCTGGCACAACACCTGAGCTAAGGCTGCTATTAAAAATAGCTAAAATGTCAGAACTGACAACCTTAAAAATCTTTTTTAGAAGATGTGTTGGAATAATGTCATTTGGACACGATGATGTCTTTGTGCCACTACATACTTCCTACACCTGATCAAGACACACAGGCTCAAACTGATCAAAAATCACAGCAGAGCAGGTGAATATTTTAGAAACGTCATGTGAAGGCAGGGTGATCATAGATCGAAGCTGTTTTATCTTATTGATAAAAAACTGCAAGAACCTTTCACAGGTGTCTGAGAAACTATTAATACAAGAAGCTGGGGAAATATTCAGGCAAGGTCAATAATTGAAAAAAGAACCCGAGAATTATTGGAGCTATTCTCAATAACATTAGAAAAAAACCTTGACTTTTCTGCTTTTACAATGTCCTGATACCTGTACAGACTGTCTCTCAACATGAGAAAGGACACCTGCAGCCCATCTTTTTTCCACTTACGTTCAGCCTTCCTGCACTCTCGTCTGGCTGAACGAGTGGCCTTATTTATCCATGGGTCTGGTCGTGGTTTCGAGTTTATAGTTTTAAAAGGAGCGACCTCATTAAGGACAGTTTTGCATTTATCATAAAAATTAACTGTCATTTCCTCGGTACCAAAGCCAAGGGGAGATCTTAATTTTTTTTAAAAGCAATAGAAAATTGTTCTGTTGTAGACTGGTTAAAGACACGACAACGACGTGTTGAAATAAGAGGTGTAAAATTCTTTCTGCTGTGTTACATTACTATGCTTGGGCACAAATACTATGATTTGGCAGAAATACTATAACATAGCAGAAATACTAAGATTTAGCACAAATACTAGAATATAGCAGAAATGCTGTGTTTGGGCACAAACAGTATGATTTGATACAAATACTATGCTTTGGCACTAATACCATAATTGGGTACAATTCCTATAACATAGCAGAAATACTATGATTTTGCAGAAATACTGTTTTAGCGGAAATACTAACTTTAGAAATATAATACCTGATCAAAACTTTAAAAACACTTGCTATAGAATTTAAAAAATTTTAATCACCTATTAAAAGTGGCAGTCTTTTTATTATGTCAAGGTTTTCTTTTCATTCCTTTAATATTTGGTCAAGTATTGAGAAGTGTACACCTCAATTTGAAGACTTGTGGGCAAATAATTATAAATAATTCAACAAATAATTCACCTATTCTGATGTGTATTCTTCTCTACAGGGAAAAATGCCACGTCAGATGACAGAATGCCCAATATGCTTGATTCCATATGTTGCAGTTGGGCAGCATTTTAAAAAATACCACCATGTTGTAAACAAAGAAGAATTACATTTACTGCTAAATTACTGCTCTACAGTGTAAGTCACTGTCATACAGTATATGACAAAACATTGCAACACTTTAAAGTGGTAGTTGCAGTTACACTTGTCAAACTGGATGTGATATGCAGTTACAGGGGCAGGCTGGACTGTCCAGTATGTAAAGCTAAAAGCCGTATAAGACTGGACAAGCACTTGGAAAATGTCCACTGTGAGATTGAGGTTAGTGTTTTGTATAGTTTACTTTTTTTGTGAAATTAGAATGCATTCTTATGTGACATGTTTCACTAACTTTCTCAAACATTGCTGTCCTATTGTTTATACCCTTTCAGAAATCAGATCAGAAGAAAGTAATAAGGACAGCGAAACGATTGGCTAATCTGAAAGCCCTCAAAGCTCTCAGGCGTTCAAATCCACAGCCTCCAATGGTGACCTCACTGGACATAGAGCAGCTGACTGAAAGCAGTGATCAAGAGGAGCGAAGTGATAGCAGTGATACCAGTGAAGATTGTGTGGAGATTAGAGAAGATAGCTCAGTCCATTCCCCTGTCCATCAGTCAGATGATGCTCAAGTCCAACATCAGAATTGCAAAAAGTGCAAAGAACAGGATTTGTTACTTCAACTCCTGAAAAGGAATCTGAAAAGTCTGAAATCCACTAAGGATAAACTTGGCTTCAAACCTCTCAGCCCCCCAAAGCGCCAGAAATTTGAAAGAAGTAGACCTGACCCAACAGCCCGGCTTCCTAAATTTGGTATGAATTATTTAGCAAGAATATTGTTTCTTCTGTAGTGTAATGTGAATTTGTATATCTGGTTGTTCTATTTAGCAACTCACATCCCGCTAATTAAACAGATACTACTAATTAGCAATATCTTCCAAATATCCTTGTCAACCAATTGAATTAGAAGAATGTTTTCTGTACTTCATCAGTTTGTCATGACACTTCTAATTGCTATTTTGTTACTACACTTTATTTTAAACAGAGAAAGTCCTGAATGCTTGGTTTCAGCACATTTGTGGAACAAGTACAAAGGACGTTGAAAATGCCAAACAACGGGTCCAATATGTCCGTGCCTGGGCATATTTCATGTCTCACAATCAAGTCCCTGCAATGACATTTGCATTTCTGGACAACAGAGAAAGACTGACTGAGTACATTTTTACCAATATCTGTGATATATTAGTCCAGTAATCTCTATAATACTAAAGTGATTACTGATTTGTGTTTGTTTGTGGGCCTTTTTTAGATGGACAACTGATCTGAATAAACATGCCGTGACAACGAAAAGGATTCGGATTGGAAATGTGAGGGCGTTCTTGAAATTTCTGATTGATGCACAACTGCCAAAGGTCAGAGCCTCCCGTAAGGCTTTAAAGTGGACTTTATTTGCACTTCAGTTGGAGATGAAGAAGAGCAGAAGGGAGTTACAAACCCACAGACAAGACATCCAAACCAAAAAATCAAGTAAGATCCAAATTTACTACTTATTCATCACGGTCGTTACCTAGCATGTGTAATAAATACAGTATTTATAAATGTCATGATGTCATTACTGTGATGTACTGAGAAAGGAGGGCTCAAAATGTGATAATGTAAGGTATAAATTGTATACAAGTATATATTTTGTACACTGCAAAGGTATACATTGTACAAAATAGAAAGTAAACAGAATGGATAGGAAATGCAGAGTAACACAAGAGGAAACAGGCGGGCAGCAAAACAGTTTGTCACCACAAGGAAACAGTGGTACACCAAAGCTACTAATTCAAAAGTAAGAAGGAAGTAAAGACAGCTGAGAGAACCTACCAGAGATGTAGACAACAAAATTGTCTACATCTCTGGTAGGTTGAAAGTGAGGGGTAAAAGTTAAACTAAACAAGAGAAAAATGTCACCAAAAACAGGAGACGTGACCCGTAACTAACCAGTGGGAACACATAACTAAACATACAAATTCAGAAAGAGAAAACATAAAATATCTAAACAATAAGCAAGCCAGTAATCAAATTAAAGATACCTAATGATAAAATTAACTATACAGTCAAAAAAAACCCCACAAAGACTAAAATGGTAAAAGAAATGAGACTATCGAAATTTAGGATATTGATTTTTTTTCACATGAATGTGTTATATTCAGTACTAAGCTTGGTAATCTTGAAAATTTAGGAAGTAGGATAAATAAATTGAAAGGGTTAGTATTCTGGATTGTAAAGTAAGATTTAAGTTCAAAATGGCAATCCAATTCATTTTCATATACTGTGAACACTGGTCGCCAGTTCTTCTTCCATACAAAATAATTTTTTTGAAAAAAATTAGGTCTAAAATACAACCTGTTTTATATTTACATCATTGCGTGCAGCATGAATGAGCATGACTGGAGCTGCAGGAACATAAACACATTCTGTGTTTTTTAGAAATGCTTGTAGATCCTGCCCACATCACTGATTTTCTCAAGAAAGCCACCACACACATCCCTGAAGCACTCGGTAAGCGTTCAGTTCATTTCTCCGTTAGGACAACTCTAATAACCCCAATAATATCTCTGTTAATGAGAAATTATATAATATTTACTTACCAGCTGTAATCTGTATGTATATGTAGTTCAGAATCTCAGATTTACAGAAATATATGACAGAACTTTTTGCTTTCAATTATAACAGACTGCTCATTTATAATCACTTGTTGGACTTTTGGTTTTTGTTCAAATATATAATACATATACAAACAGTAGCATTTGTGATGTTTATGTAGGATTGTATTAGGGGGGAATAAGTATAAGGGATATACTTCCCTATCCCTTGTGTCTTACCATGCAACCTCTATGTTACTCAATAGTCGTTCTTGAGAAAAATCCCACAACTGAGAACCTAGACTGGTTCTATGGTCTTCTGGCTGGATTTGTCATCTGCACAACTGGGCACAGAAGAGGCGTCATATCAAATATGACAGTTGAGGAAGTTGGCACTGCTGAAGTGGATGATGATGGCCGGCGGATAATCAGAGTAAAATCATTAAGAAATTATTTTTTCTCTCTGATTAAAGATTCTTTCTTACCAGCGACATCAATGACTGTATGCAATGTAATTTAGTTGCTGATTCTTTTACAGGTAAAAGAACACAAGACCAAAGAAACATTTGGCCATGCACTTGTTCCCCTAACGAAAGACGAATACATATGGTTTCACCGCTTTGCGTACCACCGCCACAGATACCCTGGTGGATCATCACAATTGATTTTTGCCAACACCAATGGACAGCCTTATTGTAGGATGTTGACTTCATTTCAAGATGCATGGAGGAAGTTTGGTATTCCAGGAAAACCAACCTTCTCTATGATTAGGAGCAGCATCAGCACTTTTGTGAGTAGTTTCCACTTTATGGTGATTCAGTGTTTTTTCCTTCCTATCCTTTTAGAGGGATGATATGAAACAGTCACCCTTAGTTTAAAAAAAAGGGTTCTACTCCCAGTGTTTTAATGTTGAAAGGACATTTCTTTTTCTTTATATTGTCTTCTGTTGTATTTCTTTTTGTGGTTCTGTCCTTAGCTCTGCAAATCTTGAAAATTTCAAATGTTAGTGCAATTAATAACATTATTTAATGTTTACATTTGTAGAGTGGGAGATCCTTGGGAACCCAAAGCAAGGTACAAGTCCACCGGATGATGTGCCATTCTGATGCAACTGCGGCGAGATTTTATGGGGCAGATTTAAACTTTGACGAAGCCTTCAAGTGCCGCAACAATGTTGCAAAGGCACTTGCTGTGAACAATAGAAGCAGAGACTCTGAGGAATCTACAACCTCAGAAGACAATGAAGATGTGTTGGAGAGAAGATATGCTGGACTGAAGAAAAGAAAGTCTAGTCAAAATGCCACAAGAGGAGAAATTGTGAAAAAGAAGACCAAACTGCATGCAAACACCAATGACACAGACAGCAGCAAAGATGAAAGTAACAATGAAGTCAGGAAAGTCATTGACCCGGCAGCAAGAAAAACATCTGGAAAACACCCACATAAACAGAGTGGCAGGGGAAGAGCAGGAGTGAGGGTAGAAGAAGACACAACAGGTGATGAAGATATGCCAGGGATGGTGACTACAGAGAGTAGTGAAGGTGAAGATTATGATGATAACTCTGAACACATTGACCTTACAGCAGCAGGTACATTGGGATCCACCAAAGGTAAAGATAATGCTAAAGAAAAAGAAAAAGCCACAAAGGACACAGGAAACTTGTATAGTCGTACTCAATTTCTTAAAAAGAAGTTTAAATGTTGGGAATATCCTAAAATTATCTTAGAAAGAATTGCAATCCAAACACAAATACAAAACGTTGTTATACCAAACGAAACAACTGAGGGTGTGAACCAAACACAGACAGAGACAAGAGATGAAGACAATGAAGCCTTGAGGCCAGAAAGCTTGAGTGAAAATGAAAACAGTATACAAACAGTGACTACAGATAATGAAGAAGACAAACCTGAAGATGAAAATGGTCCCTTGGTGAACACAACAGACAGAGACCAAGACGTTTCCAGTGGACTAGTGAGAAAAACTACAGAAAAAATCAAAGCTTTGAGCAGAGAGGACATAGGCAGAGATAAAAATGAACCACAGACAAAGACGACAACCAAGGAAAAAGGCCATTTGAGAGCAGAAAGAACAACAGAGGAAGGAATGAGAACACAGACAGACACTACAGAAAAAGACAAAGCAGTCAGCACAGAGGACACAGACATAAAGGAACAGGGACCACAGATGGAGACCACGGTTAAAGAAAAAAACCTTTTGAGAGCAGAAGGAACAACTGAAAACAAAGACACAGTTAGAGTAAAAGAAGATGGCCCTGGGACTAGCTATGAGTCTCTGGTGACACACCCAAAAAAGAGGAAAAAGTCTCTAAGGCGGAAAAGCTGTTTGGCAAAGTGTGATAAAAGCAAAGAAACAAAGAAAAAAGGCAACAAGCAAGAAAGAAAAAGACCAAAGAGCCTGACTGCAAGACAGTTGTTAAGTCCAAAGATGCTCAGAAGTCACAAGACTAAAGAGGCACCTAAAGATACCAACAAAAGACAAAAAGCCATTCAAAGACTCAGAAGAAAAGATACGAAAATGATTTTTGGTTGTTGTTGATTTTACTCTGTTCTTCTGACAGTTTGTGTTCCTACATTTTGAAAACTATGTTATCATGTGAGGTTTTGGTTACTTATTTTACACAGTTTTTTACACAGGTTTTTTTTTTCTAGATTTTACTCACTTTGGTCATGTGAGAGTCTTCTTTTTTGTTAAGGTAAGTTATTGTTCTTATTTTCTACTTTTAAAATAAAACTCATTAAAAACGGACAAATGCTGATATATATAAGTTTTTGACAACAAATGTCAAATGCAATTATAAAGATTTTTCAGTTCAATTTGAAAATCATGTGTCTTTGTTCTACAATCATTGGTCATGGATTTCATTTCCAAGCTGTAATTCCAAATAACTTACATATTATTCAGGCAAGGTTGCTAAAGGATGATATGCAGATGTTACTTTTTTTTGCTTTTTTGTGTATGTAGTGTGTCTTTGGAAATCAATGTTCTCCACAAACAGAATAAGAACATCCAACAATGTTAGATGTGTTTTAGTGTGTATCCTCTATGTTATTGGTTTTATGTGATCCTGTAGATCTCTTTTTTGTACACTGTTATGACCTGAGTCAAAGTTCATCACACATAACACAGAACTTTATTCCAAACAAACTATGTTTTTTCTTTCACAATGTGGATTTCCAAATGAGTCACATTTCACACTAATGCGGTTCTTAAGGAATAAAATGCAAATTAGTAGATTTGATTACACAGTTACTATAATGACACATGCAATTCCTCACAAATCATCCTCAATTAAAAGTTACCGTGTCTTATAACAGACAGCATAAATCGATCGTCTGATTTACTGGTAGATAGTGATTTCAGAGTGATGTCAGCTGAAGTCTGGAGAAGAAAAATTTGTTAAGTGGTGAGTCCAGTCTGGATTCTTTCTATCCTAATTACTATTGATTCTTCTTTTTTTTCATCCCAATCACTAGGGCTACCAATTTTCCCATACAATCAACAATTCTTCCAATTTTTCCACCCTAATCTTTAGATCTTCCACTTATTCAAGATACATTGGCTGAACCTCAGGAGCAGGACCACGCCTCCAAACATACCCCTTCTGGGTCTTATCTATATGGCCCCCCTCTTGTACAAGCTGTTCGTTCTTGTTTTCGTGCCCCACCTTCCCGTTTGCTTTTTTCAATTCTTTCAATTCTTCATGTCTCATTAGTACATTGGAATCTACCACGCTGGGGAGCTGCCTCCAGTCCCCTTCGAGGTTATCCCCGAAAAGCAGCTCAATTCATATCCAAAACATTCACCGTTACATAACGCTGTGAAACGCTTGACAGAGGCGGTTGCACTTTCTCCTTCTCCCTCTCACTTATCTTACCTGCTTGGCTTCTCATGTCTTTTGTATGGTCTTGCTCATTCTCTAACCCTAAGAGAGTCTCCCAGACTTGTTCTCTAAAAACCTAAAGAAGAATTATGGATTTGATCAACTGATCCCTTAACGAAACTGACAACTCCTGGGCTTGGGAGAGCTCGATTGTCCTGTGGAGACATTTGCTGCTGGATACTCGATGGTCGGTTGAGTCGGGTGACTGGCGACACTCTCAGTGGAGGACATTGAATGACATCTACCAATTCGGAACCATGATAACAGAGTTTTGGCTGATTGGAGCTAGCTTGGACCTGGCTTATAGAAGAACAAGAAGCGGCTACAGCTGTTCAAAATCCCACAAGGCTGGCCGACAAGACAGACGATGGGCAGGGCTGTGAGTACTCAGACTGTGTTTTTTTAAATGCAATATGGATAAGATCTTGGAGAAGCTCATGGCTCTGCAATATGAATAACATCCTGAATAAGAACAACGAGAATTTAGAGACCTGATGACCAGTGACGGACATTAGACCTAATGTAAAATTGGAAGCAATCTTAATGCTCACAGGGGTCAATTGGTTAACTTTCTTGATTATTCATTTTAAATTCTGACAATAGGTTGTGTGAATAAGCAGAAAAAAATGCAATTTTTTGGGATTAACAAAGTTATCTGACTCTGATCATTAATATAAAATACTACAACAACTAATAATAGCAACTCAGATAAAAAGCCATTGTTTATGTGAACATTCATACAGCACTTTAATCAATACTACAGAGTCAAAGTTTATTGATTTCTTTTACGAGGTATAATTTCAAATAAAAATATTTCTAATGGTAGCTGTGCAAATCCTGTTAATTAAGTTAAGTTATATTAGTTACACATAAAATTTCTAATCGGTATTTCTACTTTCCAAGGTCCAGTACCCTATAAAAGACAGCAGAATTCAGTTCTCTGATTGGCTGGAAGATTGTTGTGAGTATAACAGCAAACTTTGGGGGAATGGCAGTGCTCGGCCCCTTGCCAGCCCAGTTGTGGGTCTGCAGTGCCCACTATCCTGGGTTTTGGCACCACTGTAACAAACCACTGCAGGCCCAGTGACATTTTCAAGCTTTTCAGCATGGTTTATTCCACATCTCCGCAACATCCCTTGATACAGGACCCTGCACAGCTTTTAAGGTGGTGAGGCTAGATCGTAGATGCAGCACAGGTGCGTCAATCTCACGTACTGTGGTACTGCAAGCCACGACCACATGAGATTTTAACCATACATTTGGGCAGCACTTTATATTTTTTTCTTCATTTAAACCATTTTCTATCCATGGCTGGTTAGGAATCACCAGTAAGCCTAACACGAAACTCTTCTGTACTGTTGGAGGAAACCCAAGTATCCACATGGACAACATTCACTCAAAAGCAAGTGAGCAAGTCAAAAAGACACTTAGATCCACTGGATAATGATAACAGGAAACGTGTGAGATCAATTTATTGATTTAACATTTCCTTTTTTCTATCACTGTTAATGTGGTTCATTCCACCTACCTTGTCCTAATCTCCAAATCACACTGATCAGATAGAGATGTCTATCCCTTTGATTTATATCTTACATCACAGCATTCACTCTTTTCCTGTCATGCTTTCCTGCATTGCAAAATAACTTCATATGTCCAATAGTCAGATAAGAAATTAGTCAAAATATAGGTTGTAATCTACAAATTATATTAAACTGTGTTACATTCCTAAAATTCTTATTTTCTTTCTTAGATGTAGTTAGTGTACCAGTGAGTTCATAAACACGTCTGTTTGAAGTTATTTTATTGGAGTATCTACCAGCAAGAATTTTGAGAATCAAAGATCATTTTAACTAGGTGTGATTTCAAAAGAGTTGCACTAACCAAATTCCTAAAAGCTGTTAAGATATTAATTTAATTTCATTTAATTTTCATCTATTTCAATTACAAAAAAGAATCCAAATGAGTCATCTTCCATTCCAAGTATTGGTACCCTCAACTATGTTGGCAAATTAGATCATGTGATTGGCTGAAGGATCTGATTCGTCATGAACTTTGGGGGGAGGAGCATTAACGTCAGCGTGTGGTGAGAGTACAGCAGACTGGCAAAGATTTGTTTCAAGGTAAGTGCAATCCTAACCACTAACTCTTTCATTTTGTTATGATCCTAATCCTTAGTCCTTCCAATGATACAATACAAATAGCTAAACTTCCATAATTTTCATACCTGTCCCTGGACATTCCAGTTATATAATATACATCACTAATGCTTCCAACATTGTGCTGATGTCCTCTGTATGCAGTGTGTCTTTGGAAACATGCCACGCTATGTCCACCAAACATATGAATTGTATTTAATATTTTTGTTTATTTTTTATGTATTTTCTAAAAAAATATTTTCTCATTCAACACAGTATTGCAAGTCCTTAGTCAAGTGGGCTCCTTACAAGAAGAGGAAAATGGATAGAAGACCGAGGACTCCAATTCCTGAGGACCCTGTGAAAAGCAATAAACCACCACTGGTGGAAAAAGATGACCTAAAGTCACAGGATGAAACTAAGAAGTTGGAGATTTCTGAAGCCATTAAAGAGCCTCAGTCCAGCAATGATGGTGTGCCAGTGAATGTAAGTTAACAGAGTAACACAGCCAACAAGAAATGAAATATCAGATGAAATGAGTTACTACAACAAATACTAAGAATCTCCTCTCTTCATTTGTCCTTGCAGGCAGACGATGTTGCTGATGGGAAAGGAAAATGACTGCCAATAAAGACACACAAACATAGCTACACACAGACAAGCATGCATGCACCTGCACACAGATGTTCATATACAACAATGTTCAGATAAAGTTCAATAAAGTTCTTGTTCTTCAACGGCAAAATCCTGTGTTTTCTTTCTCACACTGATGGAGGATGGGAAAAGTCAACGGTCATGGTATTCAAAAAGAATATAAAGATTTGCAGCTGAATCAAAACATGAGGAGCAGCACTGTAATGTAATCCTTCTTATATAATACTGTTTTATACCTACTGACTACTTGAATCACTTTAGATTAAATGTCCAATTTTAACTGTAGATTAGAACAACACTTAAAAAAAAGAAGTTTATTCATTTCTTTTAAAAGGTGTAATTCCAGATTAAAGTTACAGTACACTAATAAGATTCACAAAACAGATTCACTGAATATTATCTATTATAATTACAGAAAAGACTCCAAGTGAATCATCTTCAATTCCAAGTACTAGTACCTGGTAATATAGGCAAAATTAATAATATGATTGGCTCAAAGGTCTGTGTAGTCATGAGTTTGGGTGGGAGGGGCAGTGATGTCGAGGGTGGTAAGAATACAGCAGACTGGAAAAGATTTGCTTCAAGGTAAGGCCAATCAAAATCACTAATGCTTTCATTTTTACGATATTAATCTCTAGTCCTTCAAATTTTTAGAATACAGATCCATAATTCTTCCAAAATTTTCCATTCTAATATTCAGATCTTCCACTTATAGAATAAAAATCACTAATTCTTCCAAGATAGTAATGATTATTTCCTCTGTATGGGGTTTATCTTTGGAAACTTGGCTTCATCAAATGCAGAAGAAGGAAGAACAATGTCAGGTATGTGCAAATGTTAGTTCTACATATGTTTGATTCCTGAGATTCAGTGGTCCCACATGGTATTCCGAAGATTTTCATTTGTGTTTCATGCAGTGGAAATACAGCTGCAAAATGCAGACAATGAAGCACGCATTGGTCTGAGCCTACAAGATGAGAATCCTACAGGAGAACTTTGCAGGCAAGAGCAGTTTGTCTTTGTTATACAGAGATACTTACCACAATAAAAGAATACATCCACTAACATCTTATCCTCATAAACGTTTTAGGTGTACATGTGGGCAACTATTGGATCCATTGACCTGGTGGATACTACTTGCAGTTGCTGCTGCAACCATATTATTCTATATGGTGGTGTTGCTCCTGCTCCATTCCAACAAATACATCTAAGTAAATAAATGCAGATTAAAAGGAAGTTCAGTAAAGTTTATTTCTTTACAAATATCAAATTGTGTGTCTTCATTCTCACACTGGGTTAATGCGGGATGTCAAAGTTTGTGTAACATCAAGATTTATGGTGGTTCAAACTGCAGACAAGAAAAGAAAACCAAAGGTGAATCAAAATGTGATGCTCATTGTTGTTCGCAAGACTAAGTAAAAGATGCAATGTAATATATTTGTACTAATCTTTAGCTGTTAGAGAACTAAATGCTGACAGGGGTCGTTTGGATTCATATTTGTGGTTATTAATTTTTATAGGTTGTGTGAATGAGCAGACAAAAATGGCCCTATTTGGGATTAATAAAATTATCTGATCATGATTAATAATATAAATACTACTAATAATAATAATATTAGCAGCTTAGTGAGAAAAAAATTGGGCAGTTGTGCAACATTTTATTTAATAGTACAGAGTCAAAGTTTATTGATTTCTTTTACAAGGTATAATTTCAAATAAAATGATTCCTAATGGTAGCTGTGCAAATCTTGTTATTAAGTTAGTTGTATTAGTTACACATAAAATTCCTAATGGGTATTCCTATTTTCCAAGATCCAGTATCCTATAAAAGACAGCAGAATTCAGTGCCCTTATTTGCTGAACGGTTGTTGTATAACAGCAAACTTTGGGGGAGTGGCAGTGGAAACAGGCTTGAATTAGGAGTCCATGTTGTTACCTTTTAAGAGAAGATGGAGAAGATGGATTTATTTGAAGGTTCTCCAATCAGAGTTAGTGGATCAAGCTGGAACCAGGGAGGTTGTTGCAGCTCTTCAGGGGTCTCAGTTTCAGAGCAATGATGTTCCATCCACTGTAAATTCATGGAGCACAGGAAAAAAACAAAACATTAATAAAAATAAAAAAAAGATTGCAAAAGACACTTAGAATCGCCGCTATGAATTTGTCTTTGCAGCCGAGGAGTTCTAATTATGGGAAAGAAAAATAAATGCTAGGCAAGACATACAAACATGACCACCACACACACACACACACACACACACACACACACACACACACACACACACAAAGATCAAAAGCTATGGCGACAGCGCCAAGGAAAACCTCCCTTTTAACAGGAAGAAACCTCCAGAACTACCAGGCTCACGGAGGGGCTGCCATGTGCTGTGACCGGCTGGGATTCTGTCTGCATATCAGAGATTCAAAATGTTCTATTCATAATACTATTTCATTTGTAGTATTTTCTTTTCTATGTCTATTTTAAATGTCATTGTTTTCCTGTCACACTTAGTGTGGTTCATTCTACCTACTTTCTCCTAATCTCCACATCACACTGATCAGATGGTGATGCCTTTCACCATGGTTTATCTCTGACATCAGCACCAACTATTCTGTTGTTCTTATAATTTTTTTCCTACATTGCAACATAACTTTGTATGTCCAATAGCCAGATAAGTAATTAGTCTAACTATAAATTGTTATCTACAAATTCTATTAAACTGTTACGTTCCTGCAGTTGTTAATTTTTACTTACATGTAGTTAGTGTACTGCTGCCAATAAGTTCATAAACACGTCTGTTGGAAGTTATTTTATTGGAGTATCTACCAGCAAGAATTTCGAGAATCAAAGATCATTTTAACAAGGTGTGATTTCAAAAGAGTTAAACATTGCACTAACAAAATTCCTAAAAGCTGTTAAGATATTAATTTAATTATATTCAGTTTATTTTAATTGCAGAAAAGAATCCAAATGAGTCATCTTCCATTCCAAGTATTGGTACCCTCAACTATGTTGGCAAATTAGATCGTGTGATTGGCTGAAGGATCTGATTCGTCATGAACTTTGGGGGGAGGAGCAATAACGTCAGCGTGTGGTGAGAGTACAGCAGACTGGCAAAGATTTGTTTCAAGGTAAGTGCAATCCTAACCACTAACTCTTTCATTTTGTTATGATCCTAATCCTTAGTCCTTTCAATGATACAATACAAATAGCTAAACTTCCATAATTTTCATCCCTGTCCCTGGACATTCCAGTTATATAATATACATCACTAATGCTTCCAACATTGTGCTGATGTCCTCTGTATGCAGTGTGTCTTTGGAAACATGCCACGCTATGTCCACCAAACATCTGAACTGCATTTAATGTTTTTGTTTATATTTTATGTATTTTCTAAAAAAAATATTTTCTCATTCAACACAGTATTGCAAGTCCTTAGTCAAGTGGGCTCCTTACAAGAAGAGGAAAATGGATAGAAGACCGAGGACTCCAATTCCTGAGGACCCTGTGAAAAGCAATAAACCACCACTGGTGGAAAAAGATGACCTAAAGTCACAGGATGAAACTAGGAAGTTGGAGATTTCTGAAGCCATTAAAGAGCCTCAGTCCAGCAATGATGGTGTGCCAGTGAATGTAAGTTAACAGAGTAACACAGCCAACAAGAAATGAAATATCAGATGAAATGAGTTACTACAACAAATACTAAGAATCTCCTCTCTTCATTTGCCTTTGCAGGCAGACGATGTTGCTGATGGGAAAGGAAAATGACTGCCAATAAAGACACTCAAACATAGCTACACACACACAAGCATGCATGCACCTGCACACAGATGTTCATATACAACAATGTTCAGATAAAGTTCAATAAAGTTCTTGTTGTTCAACGGTATACAACAATGTTCAGATAAAGTTCAATAAAGTTCTTGTTGTTCAACGGCAAAATCCTGTGTTTTCTTTCTCACACTGATGGAGGATGGGAAAAAACAACAGTCATGGTAGTTTATTCAAGTTTATTCATTTCTTTGAAAATGTGTAATTCCAGATTAAAGTTATATTGGAGCGATCATGGCTCAAGAGTTGGCAGCTCATCCTGTAATCGGAAGGTTGCGGTTCGACCCCCGGCTCGGACTGTTTTGGTCGTTGTGTCTTGGGGCAAGACTACTGGTGGTGGTCAGAGGGCCTGGTGGGGCCAGTGTCCGGCAGCTTCGCCTCTGTCAGTGCACCCCAGGGACTACGTAAAGCGCTATACGAATACAGACCATTTAATAAGATTCACAAAACACATTAATTGACTGTTATTTATTATAATTACAGAAAAGACTCCAAGTGAATCATCTTCAATTCCAAGTACTAGTACCTTGTATTATAGGCAAAATTAATAACGTGATTGGCTGAAAGATCTGTGTAGTCATGAGTTTGGGTGGGAGGGGCAGTGGTGTCAGAGTATGGTAAGAGTACAGCAGACTGGAAAAGATTTGTTTCAAGGTAAGTTCAATCAAAATCACTAATGCTTTCATTTTTATGATATTAATCTCTTGTCCATCCAGTTATAGAATATAAATCACTAATGCTTCCAACATTGTGCTCATGTTCTTTTTGTACTGATAGCCCTGCAGATTACTTGAAGGAGTTTAGATTAAAAATCCAATTTCTAACTATATATTAAAACAACACTTTATAAATATAGTTCATTGATATCTTTGACAAAGTGTAATTCCAGATTAAAATGGAGGTACACTAACAACATACCTAAAGGATGATATGTAAATGCCATTAATTAGGTTTGTGAGATTAATTACATATAAAATTCCAAACAAACCATCCTTGATTTCAAGTTAGTTTAGTAATGGATTATTTGATTTGCTAATCAACACTGATGTGAGCAGAAGTCCTGAGAAGTGTGATTTTGGTCCTATCCAAATGACTCTGTTATTTTTTTTTTTAAACAAAGTCTCTAAAGCTTCCAATTTTAGAATACAAACCAATAATTCTTCCAATTTTTCCACTTTAATTTATAGATCTTGAATAGCAATTACTAATCCTTCCAGGATACTAATGTATATTTCCTCTGTATGCAGGTTATCTTTGGAAACGTAGGGTCTTTTGTTCCTTCTTAATCTGACTTTGAGAATGTCAGGTATGTTCCAGTGTGTGAGATCTACACCTGTTGATTTCTCAGATTCAGTGGTCTGAACTAAAATGTCTTTTGCCCTTCATGCAGTGGAAATACGGCTGCAAAGTGTTGCTCACAATCACTCAACCTTTGCTCAACTTCAGAGCCCACAAGATGAGTTTCCTACAAGAGAACCCTGCAGGCAAGTGCAGTTTGCCTCTTCTTAATCCACCAATGTTTTCCATAATATATAAAATTTATTTGAGTAATCTATGTGCACTTTCTTTTCATAAACTTACTTTTAGGTGCACATGTTGGAGATTAATTGATTCATGGACCTGTTGTATGCTTCTCATCACTGCTGCTGCAATCACTTTATTCTTTGTGGTGGTCTTGCTACTGCTCCATTTCAAGAAATGCATATAATTACACACACACACACACACACACACACACACATTAAAACGAAGCCTAATAAAGTTTTTTTTTCTTTAACAGTGTTAATGTGCTGTGTCTTCATTATTACACTTGGGTTGGGTTAGGATAAGATAAGATAAGATAAGATAAGATAAGATAAGATAAGATAACCTTTAGTAGTCCCAGACATCGGAAAATGTGTTTAGTTACAACAGAAAGTGGACAGTGAGAATATACAAAGCAATAATTAGAAAAACACTTAAATAGGATAAGAATAAGATACTGTACACAATAGAGGTAAATAAAATACTATATACACTAGAATAACATGGAATACAAATGCTATATACAACTGAGTATAATACAACAATGCCAGAAAAGAGTATTGCACTTAACGTTATTGCTATTGCACATGTGTGAATGTGTGTGTTTTATCAGATGAAGTCTTTGTTCTGGAGTCTGACAGCAGTAGGGAGGAAAGACCTGTTAAATCTCTCCATCCCACACCGTGGGTGTCGCAGCCACTGAAGGAGCTGTTCAGTACTGTCAGCGTCTCCTGCATGGTGTGGCAGATGTTGTCCAACAGGGATGACAGTTCTGCAGCACTATATACATATGAACAGTATTAACAGAGAAAAAATATATAAAATGCACAAATATACAAACCGGTGGGTGAGGAGGTGAATGACAGTATCATCCGCTGAAGTGGGTCCAGTGATGAGCTTACCAGGTGACGAAACTGAGCCAGGACCAGAGGCTCCAGGGTCTTCATTAGGTGGGATGTCAGAGCCACCAGCCTGTAGCTGTTGAGGTCCTTGGGGCGTGAAGTCTTTGGCACTGGTACAACACAGGAGATTTTCCAGAACTGTGGGACTCTCCCCAGCCTCAGGGTCAGGTTAGAGATGTTCTCCATCACCCAACACAGTTGGTCTGATGCCAACTTGGTTTTAATCCTCCTCATTTCCCTCCTAACCTGGGTGGTTGAGAGAGACAGGCTGGAGCCTTGTGTTAATGTGTGCTGGATGCTTTTGTTGGGGGTAGGTAGTAGTGAGCAGGGTGAGTTGAGGAGGTATGAAGTGTCTGAGGTGTCAGAGGTGGAACAGCAGCAGTGGTGGTGGGTGAGTCTGCAGCCGATGTTGAAAACTGCCTCATAGAGGAATCAAATCTGTTAAAGAAATGATTCAGTTCATTTACATTCCCCCTGATCAGAGAATTCTGATCTTTGTGGCCCAAGATGGTTCTGAGGCCTCTCCAGACTTCGCAAACTTTGTTTTGCTGAAGCTGGTTCCCCATCTTCTGCCTGTAGCTGTCCTTCCCATTTCTTATCAGTCCTCTCAGCTCCTCCTTGTCTCTGGATTTGAAGAGATTTGTCTCTTCAGCTTGAGGACAGCTTTAGGCTACGTCCACACTAGCCCAGATAGATTTAAAAACTGCGTTTTCGTCTGAAAATGCTCAAAGTCAAAGTCAAAGTCAGTTTTATTTGTCAATTTCTTCAGATGTACTTGCCATACAAAGGAATTGAAATTACGTTTCACACTGTCCCATGCGTAGACATAGACAACAATAAAGTGCAGATGCACAACATTTAGGTAACATACAGGATATAACAAGACAGGACCTACACATAACATATAATAAAGTGTTCCACAGTGCGCCCTGGAAAGTAGTGTACTAGTCTACTTGACGTAGTCCCAGGTTGTGGTTGGTAAGTGTTTTTGTTTTAATGCAGCATAAGACTGTAGCAGCAGTAATAGTAATATAAATAATATAAATAGTGCTAAAGAAAATACTAAAAATACTAAAAATATATAGCAGCAGGTGTGTGCAATTGTAATGCAGAGGTAGTCGTTTCCAGTCAGGAATGTGGAGAGTGTTTCCTTGTTGTGGAGTGTGTGTGTGTGTGTGTGTGTGTGGGGGGGGGGGGGGGGGGGGGGGGTCCAGTCTGTCTTCCTATACTCCTGTCAGTCTGGTGGTTCTGCTGGCTGGGAGCCGGGAGGGGAGAGAGTTCAGCAGTCTCACAGCCTGGTGGATGAAGCTGTTGGTGAGCCTGGTAGTGCGGGAGCGGAGACTTCTGTATCTTTTTCCGGAGGGCAGGAGGCTGAACAGACAGTGCGCGGGGTGGGTTGCATCGTTGACAATTGTGATGGCTTTGCGGGTAAGGCGGGTGGTGTAGATGTCTTGCAGGGAGGGGAGTGGTACACCAACTATCCTCTCAGCTGTTCTCACAATGCGTCCAATACGTCCAAACTAGCGTTTTCAGTGGTTTTCACAGAGTTGCGCATCCACATTGAAATGGCAGAAAATGCTTACATTCCAGTACTGCTCATGCATGAAATGCAAGAAGATTCGACCTGCCTCATTTCTGTCTGCTGCTTATTTACTTTCTGGCTTTTTGAAACGTTGCGGCAAAATGTTGAGGAAAAGCACCACTTTTTTTAAATGGACTAAGAATGAGGTGGAGTTGTTGCTGCGAGTAACACAAAAATACAAAGTTGCAAAAGCGAATGACAGTTAAAGAATTTGAAGAAAAGCTATCTGGAGCATGTACAGACTGATATAAATCTTGAATAGGGCTGTCAAAACTGATTTAGTTTAATTGGTCACATGACTGCATCATATGACTAACATGCATCATCATTTTAGAAAGTCTCAGTTTTCACTGTCTGCACTGAGACGTTAAAGCACCGTTTTCAAATGTAGCGTTTTCAAAATATTACATTGATGTTGATGTCCTCACCATGGTCGTCACAGATCACCTCCCACAAAGTAGACACAAAACAGTCCTTAAGAGCCTCCTCGCTCTCCTCCAACCATCTATGCACTGTGCGGGTGGCTGGTGGCTCCCTGTGCACTAAGGGCTCATACACAGGGACAAGGTGCACCAGGTTGTGATCAGATCTTCCCAAGGGAGGGAGAGGTGCTGAACTGTATGCCTCTTCTAGCTGGCATACAGTAAGTCCAGTGTTTCATTGTTGGCTTCATTGTTGGATCAAATAATAGGCATGTACTATTAACACTGAAAACAAGGCCATTTTGAGTTGTGGGCATGTGCCATAACAGCCGGAAGTAAGAGAATGAGAAAAATCATCTTTGCGCCAGCTACAAGATTGATGGGATTCAAACTGTATATATTGGAATAAAATATAGGTGAATCAAAATACGATCAGAATGGCAATAATACTTTATTCATCCCTAAGGAATTTATGTTCACAGTCACTCCAAGACAGTAAGAACAGTAGCTGACCAAATTAAATAAATACAATATTTTATAAGGTTATAAAATCATTCTAATAGATATAAATAGTTCTGATTTTAAATACCCCAGTATATTGCACAGATTAAATATATGTGATTGACATTGGGGTGATGTAAAAGTATAAAACTTCACTTTCTGTGTAGAGAATGTGCAGATAATAAGGCTGTATAACTATGGCAGTGTGTACTATGCTTTAGTTGGAGAAGTTGCACAGAGATATCCACAGGCAGATTTCTTATGTCGTTCAGTGGTGCATTATGGGTAATCTCAGCCTCTCACTGAGCATACTCCTGTCACCAGCACGTCATGGGGTGGCTGGCATTGTCCAGCATTGTCCTTGTTTCAGACTGTCCCACAACATTATCGGCCTTGTGGACCAGTTTATTGAGCCAGTTGGCATCTGCAAACTCCAACCTGCTGCCCCAGCATGCAATAGCAAAGAGGATGGCACTGGCCACAACAAACTCATAGAAAATCGTCAACCACCTCAGAAAATTACTTGGGCCCTCTCGAGTGCAGTGGTGTTTTTTGCCCAGTCCAGTTTATTTTCAGTGTGTACTTATATTTACAGTGCTCCACTATGTCTGCATTGACCCCTTTGATTAAAACAGGGGTCACAGGTTTCCTGGTCTTCCTAAAGTACAAAATCAATTTTTTGGTCTTTTTCACTTTAAACTGCAGAGGATTTTGCTCAGACTACATGACAAAGGGGTGCGCCACAGCCTGGCACTCATCACCCTCAGTGATGCATCCAACCACCACAGAGTCATCAGAAAACGCCTGATGATGGCAGGTCTCTGTGCAGTAGCTGAAGTTTGTGATGTAGAGGGTGAAGAGAAAGGGGAGAGGACCGTCTCTTGTGATGCCACTGTGTTGCTGATCACCTTGTCAGACACCTTGTGTTGAAGATGCATTTATTGTGGTTGTCCTGTCAGGTAATCAACAATCCAGGACCAAGAGTGACCTGACTATGTTGAGAGTGATTTAGGAAAATTATGGCCAGTGTTGTGGCTAAGAATAAATAAAGCAGGCAAAAATAATGCTTTACATAAAGCATGTGTAGTCTTACCCACACTAAACGACTAATTACATTTATTCACTGATTTATTTGATGTATTAAAGGGTGTAATTCCAAATGAACATTTTTCTCATGTTTATGTTATGGATATTTATATATACTAATGTATGCTGAAAAGACATTCTAAGTTATAAATCCAAATGAGTGATACTTCACACTATCAAAATTCCTAGAGGAAGATGTGGAAATCAATCAAATTATTGGTAAGAAATCACATGACCAAAGCAGAGAGCATGATTGGTTGAAAGATCTGAATGCTAAGATCCCCATAGAGTATATCCAGAGCTGTTAGTGTTCATTAAATTGAAGATGGTGGAATTACATAAAGGTAAGTTTAGATAAAATTAACTAATTCTTTCCAACTGGAACATCCAAATCCCTAATCTCTTGTGTCCCATTTAAATACTATAATTCCAAGTATTGTATATAAATCACTAATGTGATTTATATTATCATTCTTGTGTGTGTGTGTGTGTGTGTGGGGGGGGGGGGGGGGGGGGGGGGGAGCCTTTCATAATTAAAGTCTACAGTCAAGGAAGAAGTGAGTAACAAAATGCAATACTTGTTCATACCTTTATACCTTGTAGCACCACACGTTAAGACATATGTAATTCTCTGTGAGCACTTATTGAATTTATTTTAATAGCCATTCAACCACACTAACATCTTTTTTCAACAGCTCTTCTTTGCTGAAGGACTCTGTAATGATTAGTCAAACTGAATCCATTTTTAGAAATTTGTTTCAAAGTAAGTGAAATTTAAATCAATTATTCATCCACTCAAATCTCCAATTCTTCTAATCCTTAAGTATTATTCCCCAATTCTTCCAAGTCTTGTATCCAAAGTAACAACTATTCCAACAAATAAATACATATCACTAAAAGTTTAAACAACATATTTCCCCATTCAAAGTAATTATTTTAGTTATTTTGTAATTATATCATGAATTTAGAGGTATACATCTTAACCTTTAAGAATTTAAGATTAGACACATAATGAATTTGTTTTAAACATACTGTCTGCAAATTGTTTTACAAGTCAAACATTATTTTGTAGAGAGACTATAGATTTGTCCTTTGGACGTGAAGGGGAGTTAAGCTCAACAGTGAGTAAACATTCATATACACATTAGTGGAACTGCATATTTACACATATATTTCTTTATCAAAACTTATACTTATTTATTTTTTGAAAGAGACAGCTTTTAAAAAAAAAAAAAACAACTGTCAGGAAAAATACTGCTTTAAAAAATTGGAATCACCTTATTTAAGTTCAATATAAATTCACGGAAGTGTTATGAAAGCTCTAAGTCAAATGAAGCCATTTTAAATGGTTCAGCATTGGCTGCATCTGCTGAGGATTCATGTGTACATGTATTTTAAAATAATGATGTCAAGCGCCTTGATGGAATTGAAAAATCAATAAATGTTTTTCACCTTTTAGTGTCTTAATTACAATCATTAATTCAGAGAAAATGTAGCAAATTAACCTACCATTCTGAATTACACCAACCCCTGAACAGGCTCTTCTGGGACAATTTGAGGCCAAAGGGTCGAAGGGATCTAAGGGTTCTTTTATTTTGAGAATGAGAAGTTGTAATGAGACAATTCAGAGGTTATAATATTTTCAAAAATAAGATCAAAGATTGGGTTAATTTTACCAATTTAAAAGACTAATTCATTCACTAGTATCGCATTCCATAGGTATTCCAGGTGGGTTCTCCAAATAACTGGTCCATAACTTAAGAAAAAATACAAAAGACTTGAAACTTATTTTAATCACCTATTAAAAGTGGCAGGCTTTTTATTATGTCAAGGTTTTCTTTTAATTCCTTTAATATTTGGTCAAGTATTGAGAAGTGTACACCTCAATTTGAAGACTTGCGGGCAAATAACTATAAATAATTCAACAAATAATTCACCTGTTCTGATGTGTATTCATCTCTACAGGAAAAATGCCACGTCAGATGACAGAATGCCCAATATGCTTGATTCCATATGTTGCAGTTGGGCAGCATTTTAAAACATACCACCATGTTGTAAACAAAGAAGAATTACATTTACTGCTAAATTACTGCTCTACAGTGTAAGTCACTGTCATAAAGTATATGACAAAACATTGCAACAATTTAAAGTGGTAGTTGTAAAAAACTGGATGTGATATGCAGTTACAGGGGCAGGCTGGACTGTCCAGTATGTAAAGCTAAAAGCCGTATAAGACTGGACAAGCACTTGCAAAATGTCCACTGTGATATTGAGGTTAGTGTTTTGTATAGTTTACATTTTGTTGTGAAATTAGAATGTATTTTTTGCAACATGTTTCACAAACTTTCTCAAACATTGCTTGTCCTATTGTTTATACCCTTTCAGAAATCAGATCAGAAGAAAGTAATAAGGACAGCGAAACGATTGGCTAATCTGAAAGCCCTCAAAGCTCTCAGACGTTCAAATCCACAGCCTCCAATGGTGACCTCACTGGACATAGAGCAGCTGACTGAAAGCAGTGATCAAGAAGAGCGAATAGATAGCAGTGATACCAATGAAGATCGTGCAGAGATTAGACAAGACAGCTCAGTCCATTCCCCTGTCAATCAGTCAGATGATGCTCAAGTCCAACATCAGAAGTGCAAAAAGTGCAAAGAACAGGATTTGTTACTTCAACTCCTGAAAAGGAAACTGAAAAGACTGAAATCCACTAAGGATAAACTTGGCCTTAAACCTCTCAACCCCCCAAAGCGCCAGAAATTTGAAAGAAGAAAACCTGACCCAACAGCCCGGCTTCCTAAATTTGGTATGAATTATTTAGCAAAAATGTTTTTTTCTTCTGTAGTATAATGTGAATTTTTGGAACTGGTTGTTCTATGTACGAACTCACTTCCTGCTAATTAAACAGATACTACTAATTAGCAATATCTTCCAAATATCCTTGTCAACCAACTGAATTAGAAGAATGTTTTCTGTACTTCATCAGTTTGTCATGACACTTCTAATTGCTATTTTGTTACTACACTGTATTTTAAACAGAGAAAGTCCTGAATGCTTGGTTTCAGCACATTTGTGGGACAAGTAAAAAGGACATCGACAATGCCAAACAACGGGTCTATCATGTCCGTACCTGGGCATATTTCCTGTCTCACAATCAAGTCCCTGCAATGACGTTTGCATTTATGGACAACAGAGAAAGACTGACTGAGTACATTTTTTAAAATTTCTGTGATATATCAATATGGTCTTTAAATGATGCAGCAGTATACTATTGACTAACCTCATATTGTGGATGGATCTCGGTGGTTCTCCTGACTGAAGTTTGGTCCGTTTACAGCAACCTGCCATGCGATTGCATTTGTCCCTAGGGCACTGGGCACTCTTACATTAACTTTTATCTAGTGAAAAAAAGTCCTCCATTCGTTAGCGTTTGTCCGCCAGCTTTACTGTTTATGTTATGCTAACATAGCTTTGTCGCACTAGCGATCATGTAGCACATCTTTATATACCAGCTAGTCCAACTTCAGAACCCTAAAAAACTCGCTGCTTTTACTTTCTTATCTTCATTTACGCTGGAAGTGATTGCAGTACGTTTTAATTTGTTTCATAAATCTCTCAGTCAGAACATGGTATATTATATTTAGATGGAAGCTAGCAAGCTAACTCCCTGCTAACTTTTAACTCCGTTGAATATCATAAATTCTGTTTTCATGGACGCCTGGATGTTAAACTTACTTGTTACACCTGGTAGAGCATCCACACTGATCATTTTATTACAGATTAAAGAACTTAGACAGTTTTTCAACTCTCTGTAATGCTGCAGTGATCATTTGACTTAGGGACCTGCAGCGGAGTTTGGGCCCAGACATGGCTTATGATGTCAGACTTAAAGACCAGATACAGTGATCTCAATAATATAAAAGAACTGATTACTGATTTGTGTTTGTTTGTGGGCCTTTTTTAGATGGACAACTGATCTGAATAAATATGCTGTAACAACCAAAAGGATCTGGATTGGAAATGTGAGGGCGTTCTTGCAATTTCTGATTGATGCACAACTGCCAGAGGTCAGAGTCTCCCGTAAGGCTTTAAAGGGGACTTTATTTGCACTTCAGTCAGAAATGAAGAAGAGCAGAAGGGAGTTACAAACCCACAGGCAAGACATCCGGATCAAAAAATCACGTAAGATCCAACTTTACTACTTAGTTGTTACCTAGAATGTGCAGTAAATAAATTATTTATAAATGTCATGATATCATGACTGTGATGTAGTGAGGAACAAGGACTCAAAATGTTATAATCTATAAGTATAAATCTAAGTATAAATTGTATATAAGTATATGTTTTGTGCATTGTATACGTACAGTGGTATGCAAAAGTTTGTGCACCCCTGATGTTTTTCAGGATTTTTCTTTATAAATCATTGGTTGCTTGGATTAGCAATTTCAATTCAATACATCATAAAAATCTGTATTAGGTCTAAAATACAACTTGTTTTATATTTACAACATTGCGTGCAGCATGAATGAGCATGACTGGAGCTGCAAGAACATAAACACATTCTGTGTCTTTTAGAAATGCTTGTAGATCCTGCCCACATCACTGATTTTCTCAAGACGGCCACCACACTCATCCCTGAAGCACTCGGTAAGTGTTTAGTTCATTTGTTCATAAAGACAACTCTAATAACCCCAATAATGTCTTTACTTACCAGCTGTAATCTGTATGTATATGTAGTTCAGAATCTCAGATTTACAGAAATATATGACAGAACTTTTTGCTTTCAATTATAACAGACTGCTCATTTATAATCACTTGTTGGACTTTTGATTTTTGTTCAAATATATAATACATATACAAACAGTAGCATTTGTGATGTTTATATAGGATTATATTAGGGGGAATATTTACCAGTATAAGGGATATACTCCCCTATCCCTTGTGTCTTACCGTGCAACCTCTATGTTACTCAATAGTCGTTCTTGAGAAAAATCCCACAACTAAGAACCTAGACTGGTTCTATGGTCTTCTGGCTGGATTTGTCATCTGCACAACTGGGCACAGAAGAGGCGTCATATCAAATATGACAGTTGAGGAAGTTGGCACTGCTGAAGTGGATGATGATGGCCGGCGGATAATCAGAGTAAAATCATTAAGAAATTATTTTTTCTCTCTGATTAAAGATTCTTTCTTACCAGCGACATCAATGACTGTGTGCAATGTTATTTAGTTGCTGATTCTTTTACAGGTAAAAGAACACAAGACCAAAGAAACATTTGGCCATGCACTTGTTCCCCTAACGAAAGACGAATACATATGGTTTCACCGCTTTGCGTACCACCGCCACAGATACCCTGGTGGATCATCACAATTGATTTTTGCCAACACTCATGGAGGGCCTTATTGTAGGATGTTGACTTCATTTCAAGATGCATGGAGGAAGTTTGGTATTCCAGGAAAACCAACCTTCTCTATGATTAGGAGCAGCATCAGCACTTTTGTGAGTAGTTTCCACTTTATGGTGATTCAGTGTTTTTTCCTTCCTATCCTTTTAGAGGGATGATATGAAACAGTCACCCTTAGTTTAAAAAAAGGGTTCTACTCCCAGTGTTTTAATGTTGAAAGGACATTTCTTTTTCTTTATATTGTCTTCTGTTGTATTTCTTTTTGTGGTTCTGTCCTTAGCTCTGCAAATCTTGAAAATGTCAAATGTTAATAACATTATTTAATGTTTACATTTGTAGAGTGGGAGATCCTTGGGAACCCAAAGCAAGGTACAAGTCCACCGGATGATGTGCCATTCTGATGCAACTGCGGCGAGATTTTATGAGGCAGATTTAAACTTTGACGAAGCCTTCAAGTGCCGCAACAATGCTGCAAAGGCACTTGCTGTGAACAATAGAAGCAGAGACTCTGAGGAATCTACAACCTCAGAAGACAATGAAGATGTGTTGGAGAGAAGATATGCTGGACTGAAGAAAAGAAAGTCTAGTCAAAATGCCACAAGAGGAGAAATTGTGAAAAAGAAGACAAAACTGCATGCAAACACCAATGACACAGACAGCAGCAAAGATGAAAGTAACAATGAAGTCAGGAAAGTCATTGACCCGGCAGCAAGAAACACATCTGGAAAACACCCACAAAAACAGAGTGGCAGGGGAAGAGCAGGAGTGAGGGTAGAAGAAGACACAACAGGTGATGAAGATATGCCAGGGATGGTGACTACAGAGAGTAGTGAAGGTGAAGATTATGATGATAACTCTGAACACATTGACCTTACAGCAGCAGGTACATTGGGATCCACCAAAGGTAAAGATAATGCTAAAGAAAAAGGAAAAGCCACAAAGGACACAGGACATTTCTATAGTCGTACTCAATTTCTTAAAAAGAAGAATACATGTTGGGAATCTCCTAAAATTATGTCAGAAAGAATTGCAATCCAAAGAAAAATGCAAAAAGCTGTAAGACCAAACGAAACAACAGAGGGTGTGAACCAAACACAGACAGAGACAAGAGATGAAGACAATGAAGCCTTGAGGCCAGAAAGCTTGAGTGAAAATGAAAACAGTATACAAACAGTGACTACAGATAATGAAGACAAAGCTGAAGATGAAAATGGTCCCTTGGTGAACACAACAGACAGAGACCAAGACGTTTCCAGTGGACTAGTGAGAAAAACTACAGAAAAAAATCAAAGCTTTGAACAGAGAGGACATAGGCAAAAATAAAAATGAACCACAGACAAAGACGACTACCAAGGAAAAAGGCCATTTGAGAGCAGAAGGAACAATTAAAAACAAAGACACAGTTAGAGTAAAAGAAGATGGCCCTTGGACTAGCTATGAGTCTCCATTGGCACACCCAAAAAAGAGGAAAAAGTCTCTAACGCAGAAAAGGTCTTTGACAAAGTGTGATGAAAGCAAAGAAAGAAAGCAAGAAGGCAACAAGCAAGAAAGAAAAAGAGCAAAGAGCCTGACTGCAAGACAGCTGTTAAGTCCAAAGATGCTCAGAAGTAACAAGAACAATGACCCACCTAAAGATACCAACAAAAGACAAAAAGCCATACAAAGACTCAGAGGAAAAGAGTTTTTCGGTTGTTTTTGATTTTACTTTGATGTTTGTTTTACTACATTTTTGAAAACGTTGTGATCATGTGAGGTTTTTTGTTGTTTACTTATTTTATACAGACACTCTGACTGTTTCTTTTTTTATATATTTATTTTAATCATTTTGGTCATGTGAGGTCTTTTTGTTATGTTTAACAATTGGTTTTATTTTTTACTTTTAACTTAAAAAAAAAAGAGAAATACTGATATACATAAGTTCTTGACAACAAATGCCAAATGCAATAATAAAAACTTTTCTGTTCAATTTGAAAATTGTGTGTCTTTGTTTGCTTGCCAATCATTATTCATGGATTTCCTTGTAATTCCAAATAACTCACATTTTATACAGACAAGGCTGCTAAAGGATGATATGTAGATGTCATTAATAACATTAGCTGGATTAACACAAAAGAAAAGAAGAAAAGGATGAAGAAGATTGAGAAGCAACAAGAGAAGCTAGAAAGTTTTGCTGAGGATTGTATATCGCTGCCATTGCCCAAACTGAGCAGTCATATTTCACCTCAGTTGAACGCCTCCACAACCTCTGAACTGCCTGCCATAACCACGCCACCATCACTTCACCTGCCTGTTGCTGATACATCACCGCCAAATCTACCGGCAGTCTGCTCCACCACCATCTCCCCCGCCTGCAGCTGCTACACCATCATCACCATTGGATAAACTGTCTGCAGCTGCGGCGCTACCAGAGGGGCCCGCTCTGCCCAAGAGGGTCAGCATGCAGGAATGGCCCGCAAAGTCGGAGCTGGAGGTCAGCACGCCCCAGTGACCTGCTCAGTCGGAGCTGGAGGTCAGAGCACAGGAGGGACATCCACGTCCAGCATGGCCTGCTCATCACAAACCACCTGCCGTGCTTCGCCATTGCCCATCGGAACTGCTACATGGCAGTCCACCATAGCTCCTTCGCTACCACCAGACACGTGGTCGGACACCAGAATTGCAGCGACACTGCTACCAGGTCCTGACCGTGAAAAAGTTAGTCAGAAAAAGACATCTAATTAGTTGGTGATTGAGTATTCATTGTCAGATGTGAATGCAATTCAATTCAATTTTGTTTATATAGTGACAAATCACACCAACAGATGTCTCAAGCTGCTTAATTTCAGGTTAAGACCCGAAAATAATATTAAGAAAACAGGAAAAAACTGATGATGGCCATCAAGAGCAAAGGCTTTGAGGACAGTGGAAAGGAAAACCTCCCTTTTAACAGGTGAGATCAATTTATTCACTTCCATTAACAGACACTCCAATAACTGGATAAAAATTCTTTTTTCTGTCATTGTTAGTGTCGATCATTCCACCTACGTTCTCCACCACATCACACTGATCAGATGGTAATGCCTTTCACCCTAGTTTATCTCTGACATCAGCACCAACTATTATTTTATGTTTTTTGTTGGAAGTTATATATCTACCAGCAAGAATTTTGAGAATCAAATATCACTTTAACAAGCTGTGATTTCAAATGAGTTAAATGTTGCACTAATAAGATTCCCAAAAGCTGTTAATATATTAATTTAATTACATTTAGTTTTTTAATTATAGAAAAGATTCCAAAGGAGTCATCTTCCATTCCAAATACTGGTACCCTCAACTATGTTGGCAAATTAGATCGTGTGATTGGCTGAAGGATCTGTCTTGTCATGAACTTTGGGGGGAGGAGCAATAACGTCAGCGTGTGGTGAGAGTACAGCAAACTGGCAAAGATTTGTTTCAAGGTAAGTGCAATCCACTAACTCTTTCATTTTGTTATGATCCTAATCCTTAGTCCTTCCAATGGTACAATACAAATAGCTAAACTTCCATAATTTTCATCCCTGTCCCTGGACATTCCAGTTATATAATATACATCACTAATGCTTCCAACATTGTGCTGATGTCCTCTGTATGCAGTGTGTCTTTGGAAACATGCCACGCTATGTGCACCAAACACCTTAACTGTATTTAAGGTTTTTGTTTATATTTTATATATTTTTAAAAATATTTTCTCTTTCAACACAATATTGCAAGTTCTTAGTCAAGTGGGCTCCTTACAAGAAGAGGAAAATGGATAGAAGACCGAGGACTCTAATTCCTGAGCACCCTGTGAAAAGCAATAAACCACCACTGGTGGAAAAAGATGACCTAAAGTCACAGGATGAAACTAGGAAGTTGGAGATTTCTGAAGCCGTTAAAGAGCCTCAGTCCAGCAATGATGGTGTGCCAGTGAATGTAAGTTAACAGAGTAACACAGCCAACAAGAAATGAAATATCAGATGAAATGAGTTACTACAACAAATACTAAGAAACTCCTCTCTTCATTTGTCTTTGCAGGCAGACGATGTTGCAGATGGGAAAGGAAAATGACTGCCATTAAAGACACACAAACATAGCTACACACACACAAGCATGCATGCACCTGCACACAGATGTTCATATACAACAATGTTCAGATAAAGTTCAATAAAGTTCTTGTTGTTCAACGGCAAAATCCTGTGTTTTCTTTCTCACACTGATGGAGGATGGGAAAAGTCAACAGTCATGGTATTCAAAAAGAATATAATGCAAAGATTTGCAGCTGAATCACAACTTGAGGAGCAGCATTGTAATGTACTTCTTATATAATACTATTGTATACCTACTGACTACCTGAAGCACTATAGATAAAAAGTCCCATTTTAACTGTGGATTCAAACAATCCTTTATTCAAAAAAATGTTTATTCTTTTCTTTGTAATTCCAGATTAAAGTTATAGTACACTAATAAGATTCCTAAAGGATGATAACCAAAAGCAATTCATTAGGTTTGTTGAATTAATTACACAAAATTCCTAAGAAATCATCCCTGATTCCAAGTTACAGTGTCCTGCAATGTGTTGCAGAAATGGATTGTCTGATTTGCTAATCAAGAGTGATGTCAGAGTGATGTCACCAGAAGTCCCGAGAGGTGTGATTTGGTAAACGGTAAGTCTAATCACAATTCCTTCTATCCAAATGACTAATTCTACTTTTTTTTAAAAAATCCTTATCCCTATAGCTTCCAATTTTAGAATACAAATCAATAATAATTCTTTCAATTCCAATTTTTTCACTTTAATTCATAGATCTTCCACTTATTGAATAGAAATTACTAATCCTTCCAAGATACTAATGCATATTTCCTCTGTGTGCAGCTTATCTTTGGAAATTGGGTCTTTTGTTCCTTCTTATTACTCCTGTGAAAATCTCAGGTATGTGCTAGTGTGTTAGATCTACACCTCTTTGATTTCTGAGATTGAGTGGTCCCAACTGATGCTCCTGGAATGTCATTTGTAATTCCTGCAGTGGAAATGCAGATGCAATGCGTTGCTCCCAATATAGCACCTGTTGGTCAGATCCAGAGCCACCAGGCTGAACATCCTGTAGCAGAACGTTGCAGGCAAGAGCAATTTCTCTTATACACTGATATTTTACACATTATAATAAATCCAATGATGTTTACATTTTGTTTGTATAAACTGATAACTTTCAGGTGCAGATGCGGACATTTGGACAAACTGTTCATGTGGATAATCCTCATTGCTGTTTTTGCGATCATTGCACTCTACGTGATCATTTTGCTACTGCTTTATTACAACAACAACTTTTCATGAGTTCATCCACAAACCACTGAGCAAAAGACAATAAAGATTTTGTTGTTCAATGTCAAAATACGTAGTCTTCATTCTCACACTGGGTTAATGCGGGATGTCAAAGTTTGTGTAACATCAAGATTTATGGTGGTTCAAACTGCAGACAAGAAAAGAAAACTAAAGGTGAATCCAAATGTGATGCTCATTGTTGTTCCCAAGACTAAGTAAAAGATGCAATGTAATATATTTGTACTAATCTTTAGCTGTTAGAGTACTAAATGCTGACAGGGGTTGTTTGGATTCATATTTATGATTATTAATTTTTATAGGTTGTGTGAATGAGCAGACAAAAATGGCCCTTTTTGGGATTAATAAAGTTATCTGATCATGATTAATAATATAAATACTACTAATAATAATATTAGCAGCTTAGTTTAAAAAAAACTTTGGGGCATTTGTGCAACATTTTATTTAATAGTACAGAGTCAAAGTTTATTGATTTCTTTTACAAGGTATAATTTCAAATAAAATGATTCCTAATGGTAGCTGTGCAAATCTTGTTATTAAGTTAGTTGTATTAGTTACACATAAAATTCCTAATGGGTATTCCTATTTTCCAAGATCCAGTATCCTATAAAAGACAGCAGAATTCAGTGCCCTTATTTGCTGAACGGTTGTTGTATAACAGCAAACTTTGGGGGAGTGGCAGTGGAAACAGGCTTGAATTAGGAGTCCATGTTGTTACCTTTTAGGAGAAGATGGAGAAGATGGATTTATTTGAAGGTTCTCCAATCAGAGTTAGTGGATCAAGCTGGAACCAGGGAGGTTGTTGCAGCTCTTCAGGGGTCTCAGTTTCTGAGCAATGATGTTCCATCCACTGTAAATTCAGGGAGCAGAAACACAACAAATCATTAATAAAAAAAAAAAAAGATTGCAAAAGACACTTAGAATCGCCACCATAAATTTGTCTTTGCTGCCGAGGAGTTCTAATTATGGGAAAGAAAAATAAATGCTAGGCAAGACATACAAACATGACCACCACACACACACACACACACACACACACACACACACACACACACACACACACACACACACACACACACACACACACACACACACACACAAACAGTTAAGAGGTCAAGATTAGTCAGAAATATATATCTAATTGGTTGGTGATTGATTATTCATTGCAGGATGTGAACTCAATTCAATTCACTTTTGTTTAATGCCATATAGTGCCAAATTCCACCAACAGTTTCTTCAAGCTGCTTTGAAAGGTAACGACCCTTACAACAATATCAAGAAAACAGAACAAAATGACTATGGCCTTTGTGAGCAACACCTATGGTAACAGTCGTAATGAAAACCTCCCTATTAACAGGAAGAAACCTCCACCACTACCAGGCTCACAGAGGGGCTGCCATGTGCTGTGACCGGCTGGGATTCTGTCTGCATATCAATTCAATTCAATAAAACTTTATTGATACCAAAGGTTGACCCCGAAGGAAATTGGTTTAAGGCTGCCGACCTTTTGCCAGCGCCATCTTACCCTTCCGAACATACATACATTACACAAACATAACATGGGGAAGACAGGACAGAGACGCATAACAATGGAAAATCCACAACACGAGGAAAGACGAGGAGAAAAAAGAACTCCCCCCAGTCTGAGCTCACACAGGGAGATCAGTTTGAGAACAGAAAGAAACACCTCAGTACATGAATCATCACATCTCACAACATAGAAGACATAAGCTTCGAAGGCATTTGGAGGGGGTGGGGGGGTGGGGGGAAGTGTAGGTCTGTGTGAGTGTGAGTGTGTGTGTGTCCTGCCGAGAGAAAGTTTCCCTTCACTTGGTTAGGTAAAAGTCAACAATCTTCGGTTGACGCGGGTGGTCTTGAATGAGGAGGGAGATACAATAAACGGTCTTGTTATCAAAGGAGAATTGTTATTCCCGTCAGCTTTTGCCTTAAGCATCCAGTCGGTGACAAGGGGGCGGCATGAGGTGAAGATGGTAGTTGTTTTGGTTAGTGCGAACAAACTGCTTCCAATTTATAGATGCTCTAATATCCGTCACTGGTCACCAGGTTTCTCAATTCCTGTTGTTCTTCTCCAAAATCTTATCCATGTAGCAGAGCCATGAGCTTTTCCAAGATCTTATCCATATTGTGTCAAAAAAACACAGTCTGAGTACTCACAGCCCTGCCCATCGTCTATCTTGTCGGCCAGCCTTGTGGGATTTTGAACAGCTGTAGCCGCTTCTTGTTCTTCTATAAGCCAGGTCCGAGCCAGCTCCAACCAGGAGTTTGTCAGTCTCGTTAAGGGACCAGTTGATAAAATCCATAATTCTTCTTTAGGTTTACAGAAAACAAGTCTGGGAGACTCTCTCAGGGTTAGAGAATAAGAAAGACCATACAAAAGACATGAGAAGCCAAACAGGAAAGATAAGGGAGAGGGAGAAGGAGAAAGTGCAACCACCTCCGTCAAACGCCAAGAGATTCAAAGTGTTCTATTCATAATACTATTTCCTTTGTAGTATTGTCTTTTCTATTTCTATTTTAAATGTCATTGTTTTCCTGTCTCCTAATCTCCACATCACACTGATCAGATGGCAATGCCTTTCACCATGGTTTATCTCTGACATCAGCACCAACTATTATGCTGTACTTATAATTTTTTCCTACATTGCAACATAACTTTGTATGTCCAATAGCCAGATAAGTAATTAGTCTAATTATAAATTGTTATCTACAAATTCTATTAAACTGTTACGTTCCTGCAGTTGTTAATTTTTACTTACATGTAGTTAGTGTACTGCTGCCAATAAGTTCATAAACACGTCTGTTTGAAGTTATTTTATTGGAGTATCTACCAGCAAGAATTTCGAGAATCAAAGATCATTTTAACAAGGTGTGATTTCAAAAGAGTTAAACATTGCACTAATAAGATTCCTAAAAGCTGTTAAGATATTAATTTAATTTAATATAATTTAATTTTAGTCTATTTCAATTACAGAAAAGATTCCAAACGAGTCGTCTTCCATTCCAAGTATTGGTACCCTCAACTATGTTGGCAAATTAGATCGTGTGATTGGCTGAAAGATCTTTCTCGTCATGAACTTTGGGGGGAGGAGCATTAACGTCAGCGTGTGGTGAGAGTACAGCAGACTGGCAAAGATTTGTTTCAAGGTAAGTGCAATCCTAACCACTAACTCTTTCATTTTGTTATGATCCTAATCCTTAGTCCTTCCAATGATACAATACAAATAGCTAAACTTCCATAATTTTCATCCCTGTCCCTGGACATTCCAGTTATATAATATACATCACTAATGCTTCCAACATTGTGCTGATGTCCTCTGTATGCAGTGTGTCTTTGGAAACATGCCACGCTATGTCCACCAAACATCTGAACTGCATTTAATGTTTTTGTTTATATTTTATGTATTTTTAAAAATATTTTCTCTTTCAACACAGTATTGCAAGTCCTTAGTCAAGTGGGCTCCTTACAAGAAGAGGAAAATGGATAGAAGACCGAGGACTCTAATTCCTGAGCACCCTGTGAAAAGCAATAAACCACCACTGGTGGAAAAAGATGACCTAAAGTCACAGGATGAAACTAGGAAGTTGGAGATTTCTGAAGCCGTTAAAGAGCCTCAGTCCAGCAATGATGGTGTGCCAGTGAATGTAAGTTAACAGAGTAACACAGCCAACAAGAAATGAAATATCAGATGAAATGAGTTACTACAACAAATACTAAGAAACTCCTCTCTTCATTTGTCTTTGCAGGCAGACGATGTTGCAGATGGGAAAGGAAAATGACTGCCATTAAAGACACACAAACATAGCTACACACAGACAAGCATGCATGCACCTGCACACAGATGTTCATATACAACAATGTTCAGATAAAGTTCAATAAAGTTCTTGTTCTTCAACGGCAAAATCCTGTGCATGCATGCACCTGCACACAGATGTTCATATACAACAATGTTCAGATAAAGTTCAATAAAGTTCTTGTTCTTCAACGGCAAAATCCTGTGTTTTCTTTCTCACACTGATGGAGGATGGGAAAAGTCAACAGTCATGGTATTCAAAAAGAATATAATGCAAAGATTTGCAGCTGAATCTAAACATGAGGAGCAGCACTGTAATGTACTTCTTATATAATACTATTGTATACCTACTGACTACCTGAAGCACTTTAGATTAAAAGTCCCATTTTAACTGTAGATTAAAACAACACTCAAAAAAACAACACAAGTTTAATCATCTCTTTGAAAAGGTGTAATTCCAGATTAAGGTTACAGTACACTAATAAGATTCACAAAACTGATTCACTGAATGTTAGGTAGGCCAATCAAAATCACTAATGCTTTCATTTTTATGATATTAATCTCTTGTCCTTCCACTCTTAGAATATAAATCACTAATGCTTCCAACATTGTGCTCATTTTCTCTTTGTACTGATTGCCCAGCAGATTACTTGAAGGATTTTAGATTAAAAATCCAATTTTTTAACTGTAGATTAAAACAACACTTTATTTAAATAGTTCATTAATTTCTTTGAGAAGGTGTAATTCCAGATTAAAGTTGCAGTACACTAACAAGGATGATATGCAAATGCCATTAATTAGGTTTGTCGCATTAATTACAGAAAAAAATCCTAACAAATCATCCTTGATTTCACTACTCTAAGTGATAGATCTTCCACTTATAGAATAGAAATTACTAATCCTTGCAAGATGATAATGATAATTCCATCTGTATGCATCTTATCTTTAGAAATTGGTTTCTTTTGTTCTTATTCCTACTTTGAGAATGTCAGGTATGTGCCAGTGTGTTAGATCTACACCTGTTTGATTTCTCAGATATAGTAGTATGAACTAAAATGTCATTTGTGCTTCATGCAGTGGAAATGCCAATGCAAAATGCTGACCATGAAGCACGCATTGGTCTGAGCCTACAAGATGAGAATCCTACAGGACAACTTTGCAGGTATGAAAAAGTTTTTCTTTGTTTTATAGAGATATTTTCCACAATGATACAATAAAATCAGTAACATGTACATCTTCTTATTCCCATAAACTTTGTAGGTGGACATCTGAGCGATTAATGGATCCATTCACCTGGTGGATACTATTTGCAACAGTTGCTTTAGCCATATTATTCTATTTGTTGGTCTTGCTCCTGCTCCATTTCAACAAATACATCTAATCAAATAAATGCACATTAAAACGAAGTTTAATAAAGTTATTTTTTTCTCTTTAAAAAAGTCAAAATGGAGGGTTTTCATTCTCACACTGGGTTAATGCAGGATGGCAAAGTTCAGTTTGTGTAACATCAAGATGGTGGTTCAAACTACACAAGAAAAGAAAACTACAGGTGAATCCAAATGTGATTCTCATTTTTGTTCCCAAGACTAAGTAAAAAATGCAACGTAATGTATTTCTACTAATATTCAGCTGTCAGACTATTTAATTCTGACAAGGGTCAAATCGATAAAGTTCAATAAAGTTCTTGTTGTTCAATGGCAAAATCCTGTGTTTTCTTTCTCACACTGTTGGAGGATGGGAAAAGTCAAATCTGGGAACACCATCAACAGCCATGGTATTCAGAGCAATATAATGCAAGGATTTGCAGCTGAATCATAACATGAGGAGCAGCATTGTAATATACTATCATATACCTACTGACTACTTGAAGCACTTTAGATTAAATGTCCAATTTTAACTGTGGATTCAAACAACACTTTATTCAATAAAAGTTCATTCATTTCTTCGAAAAGGTATAATTCCAGATTAAAGTTACAGTACACTAATAAGATTCACAAAACAGATTAACTGGATGTTATTTATTGTAATTACAGAAAAGGCTCCAAGTGAATCGTCTTCAATTCCAAGTACTAGTACCTTGTATTATAGGCAGAAATAATCATGTGATTGGCGTAAAGGTCTGTGTAGTCATGAGTTTGGGTGGGAGGGGCAGTGATGTGTGGTGAGAGTACAGCAGACTGAAAAAGGTTTGTTTCAAGATAAGTCTAATCAAAATCATGTTTCATTTTTTTATGATCTCAATCTTTAGTCCTTCAAATTTTATAACAAAAATCAATAATTCTTCTATTTTTTCCCATTCTTCTGATTTTTAATCTTCCACGTATAGAATAAAAATCACTACTTCTTACAAGATAGTAATGTTTATTTCCTCTGTCCTAGCTTATCTTTGAAAACTGGTCTTCATCACAGGCAGAAGGAAGGAAGACCAATGTCAGGTATGTTCAAGTGTTAGTTCTACATATGTTTGATTTCTAAAATTCTGTGTCCAAAATGATATTCCTAAAATTTTCATTTGCACTTCACATAGTGAAATACGTTTGCAAAATGCTGACGATGAAGCACGCATTGGTCTGAGCCTACAAGATGAGAATCCTACAGGAGAACTTTGCACGCAAGAGCAGTTTGTCTTTGTTATACAGAGATACTTTCTCTCTCCCTCTCCCTCATTCACCATCTCTCTCTCTCACCCTCCAGTGTGTCTCTTTGTCCTCCCCGTTTTTTCATGTGTGTAATTGCCCTTAGCCGTATCTTCCTTGTTCTCCTTGTGTATTTATTGTTTGTTTTACCTTTGTTTGCTGTCACGCCAGCCCCTCAAAGTGTGTGTTTTCTCCCCCTTCTAGTTCCCTGTGTTCCCTGTGTAGCTCCCTCGTGTCCTTGGTTTTTGATTTAAGTTTCTTGTTTATGGCTCCTTGTTTTAGTTTAGTACCTGTGTGTTTTTTCAGGCAATAAAGCTGAGTTCATCCCTCCTCGTGTATGAGTCCTGTGTTTGGGTTCTATTTCCTGTCAGCCTCACAGTGAAACATTACAAATTTGGGGCAGTATCAACAGTTATGATATTCAAACACTATGTAATGGAAAGAATTGCACCAAAATGAGTCAAAATATGATGGGCCAAAATTATAATGTACTCACATGTATATATAGTGTAATTGCAGAATTGCTAATCATTTTAGGCCTTTTAGACAGCAAGTCACATTTTAATCACACTTTAACACAAAACTTTATTCGAAACAAATTATGTTTTTTCTTTCACAATGTGGATTTCCAAATGAGTCACATTTCATACTAATGTGATTCCTAAAGGATGATATGCAAATTAGTAGATTTGATTACACAGCTACTTTAATGACACGTACAATTCCTCAGAAGTCATCCCCAATTCCAAGTCACAGTGTCTTATAACAGACAGCAGAAATCGATCATCTGATTTGCTAGTAGATTGTGATGTCAGAGTGATGTCAGCCAAAGTCTGGAGAAGTATAATTTGTTAAGTGGTGAGTCCAGTCAGCATTCTATTTATTCTAATTACTAATTCTTCTGTTTTTTTGTTTTGTTTTATTTAATCCCAATCAGTTGGGCTTCCAATTTAGACATGCAAATCAACAATTCTTCCAATTTTTCGACTGCAATCTTTAGATCTTCCACTTAGAGAATAAAAATCACTACTTCTTCCAAGATAGTAATAATTATTTCCTCTGTATGCAGCTTATCTTTGGAACTGGTCACTGTCACAAGCAGAACAATAAGGACGAACAATGTCAGGTATGTACAAGTGTTGGTTCTACATATGTTTGATTTCCTCAGATTCGGTGGTCCCAAATGATATTCCAATGTTTTTATTGAAAAATTCATTGTGCTTCATGCAGTGGAAATACGTTTGCAAAATGCTGACGATGAAGCACGCATTGGTCTGAGCCTACAAGATGAGAATCCTACAGGACAACTTTGCAGGCAAGAGCAGTTTGTCTTTGTTTTACAGAGATACTTACCACAATAAAAGAATGCATCAACTAACATGTACATCTTATCCTCATAAACATTTTAGGTGTTCGTGTGGGCAAATAATGGCCCTATTTCAGATTAATAAAATTATCTGTTCCTGATTAATATATATTACTACTACCACCATTGCTAATAACAGCAACTTAGATAACAAGGTTTTGTTTATGTGGATATTCGTACAACACTTTATTCAATACTACAGAGTCAAAGTTAGATTTTTTTTACAAGGTATACTTTCAAATTTTAAAGAAATCCTAATGGTAGTTGTGCAAATCTTATTCATTTAAAGCTTTGACCAATCAGAATTAAATCAGTCCAAATCGCGAATTCTTTCAATTTATTTATTATATTCCCTATATCTTCCAGTTATAGAATACACATGACTAATGCTTTCATTTTTTCATCACAATAACTTGATCTTTGAATATAGAACTACATTACATGAACTGCATTTAATCTGATGTACTTAATGTATTATTTTTTAACAGAGCACCACATGCCCTAAACCAGGTGGCTTCTTCATAAGAACAAGGCAATGGAAAAAGAGGAGGACACTCCAGAACCCAGGGTCTCAATATATTTGTTGCATGTGAGAGGAAGATTCAAAGAGTCATACTCAAATATTGGATGCAATATTTAAATTGCTAACTCATCGCTGGGGGGGTGTTGTGTGTCGCGGGGATCCCAGGGGCTATGTTGTCTGTCTACTAGGGTCTCCCATAGCAAATTCGACCTGGGTGAGGGACCAGACAAAGAGCAATTCAGAAGAAACTTATTAGAATATCACTGAGGGAACAGTTTCCCCTTCCCAGGATAGGGTTATCAGGGCCCCGGCCTGGAGCCAGGCTCGGGAGGGTGCCCAAGGGTGAGCGTCAGGTGGCCGGCCGTTAGTCCATGGGGCCCGGCTGGGCATAGCCTGAAAAGAGGATATGGGCCCCTTCTCCTGCAGGCCCACCACCTGCAGGAGGCGTCGTAGGAGTCGCGTGCATGTGTACCGTGTACCGGGCAGCAGCCAGGAGTGGAAGCCCTGGCAGACTGATCCCAAGACTACCAAGACTGTTAATTGGGACATGGAATGTCACCTCTCTGGCAGGGAAGGAGCCTCATTTAGTGCGTGAGGTTGAGAGGTACCGGCTAGATATAGTTTGGCTCACCTCAACGCAGGGCTTGGGCTCTGGAAACAGTCTCCTGAAGAGGGCCTGGACTCTGTCTCAGTCCAGAGTTGCCCCTGTAAGAGACGGCGGGCTGGGGTGGGTTTTCTAATGTCCCCTCGGCTTGCTGTCTGTACATACCTTACCATGTCACCATGGACAACACACTGCCAACATTTGCACAACATTTGCACAATATCCTTGGCATTAGCTCTACGATAATGCCAAGGATGCATACAGCTTCTCTTCTCTCTCCACACTGGTAGTAGGGCTGGGCCATATGATACCATTCATGGTAATACCTGTATAATGTTGGGCAATGATAAGAAAATGAAATATAAAATAGAATATGGGTGAAACACGCATGCGCAGTGCCTTTGTTTTCATACGCACATGACGGAAAAAGCATGGCGGCGACAGAGAATTACAAGGGCGAAAGCAGATCGTTGAATGAAACGGATGAACCAGAATTGGTTTGTAAAAATGCTGCAACCTCAGTGGTGTGGAACTGGTTTAGCTTTCGTCCGTCAGATACACAACAACCACTATTTTTGGTAGAGCATGCTAGCGGGCCATCATTATTACCATGTTTTTTGGAAAATACAGCACACTTAAAATTAATCCTTTATTTTTTCTGAAAATCGACAGTGCCCCTTATAATCCCATGTGCCTGATATATGAATTCTGGTTGTGTTTACTGACCTCGAACCGATTTTATGTGCTACACGGCGCTTGAAAATCTGTCAAATGTTTTAGTACGACTTTGCTAAGCTACGAAGCCGCACCGTTTGATGGATTGTCGAAGCATTACGGCTATCGTAGGCAGGAGCCTCGTGGAGTGATACGTACTGTGCTTCAACATAATATTACCGTATTGTGTGTGTATAACCTCTTTTTAAGTATTGTGGATATTATACATGGTTATGCTGAGGATAAGTCTGCGAATTTCCACTGGAAATGCCTTTTGGTATCAGCTGCTTGTTTAAGTGAAAATATCAATATATGTTTTTTTCTAATAAAGTTGTTGAGTTGTAAAGTACTTTGTCTATTGTCATTATATCATCAGTTATATCGTTATCACAAATTTTTAAATGTGTATCGTGATTTTTTTTGGTCATATCGCCCTGCTCTACTGGGTCAGTCAGATCACAATCTGAATGACCTCACCCCCTGCTCTGTGCCGACTGTGAGGTGAGAACCATCCTGAGAAGCATTAGGAGGTGGTCAGAGGAGGTCTTAGCAGAACTACAGGGCTGTTTTGAGTTACATAATTTTCCTAGGGATTAATAAAGTATTCTGATTCTAATGACTGAAAGCAGATACTGCGATAACATCAAAGTTTCAAAGATTTATTTAACAGCATGCTATGGGAAACAGGTTTGTGTCCATGATTAAGGAAAAGCAGGCTGGTACACCAAGTGAGGCACATGAGAAGAAAATTTCACAGTGAAAAGCTTAAAATGGAAAAATACAGAGTCTAGACTTGTAACCACATATAGCGTTGAAGGAATCTGATGACAAGTGGATTGAGAATTTGTCTTTGGAGCAGGGATGTCCAGCCAATGGCCTGGAAAGCTGCCGGTAACGGTGTGCTGAACATGGCTGAGACGAGGCAGGACCAGACAAGGGAGTAACAACCACAGGCGATGTGGCCGTCACACACGTTTGAGCCGGTGGTGGCGCTGCAGGCAACGGCATGGGAGCTGCAGATGGTTGCTGAAAGGACTCACCAGAGTTATCAGCGGATACGAGGTGCTGAAGCAATTCCTCAGATCCTTCAGCAGGGACTCAAGATGTATGGAGCATCTCCTCAGGCCCCCCAGAAGAGGCAGAAGACAGCTGAACGGGCCCATAGGACCCTCCAGCGGGAACAGAAGACAGCTGAACAGGCCCCTCAGATCATCCAGCAGAGGCAGATGGCTAAACGGGCCCCTCAGACCCTCTAGCAGGTACCGAAGATGGCTGAACGGGCCCCTCAGACCTTCTAGCGGGAACAGAATATGGCTGAATGGGCCCCTCAGATCATCCAGTGGAGACAGAAGACCTAAGTGATAGCAATGCTTTCCAGAGCCCCCAGCGGACAAAGGAAGTGCTTGCCGGGCTCTCCTGGGAGACACGGAGTGCTGGATTAGCTCACCTGAGTCACCAGCAGGAGCAGATGCAGGGCCAATAGGTGTGGGGACCCCTGGCTGTATAGCTAGCTGATTTGATGGTTGAGTGGATGAACTGATAACTGTACTGACTGTTGAGTTAATACCTAAACTAGTGATTGAACCATAGGCTGCGTTAATGATTGAACTGCACACTGGGGAGAAGGTTGAGCTGCACACTGAGCATGTAGCTGAACCGCAGACAACAGGGCAGGTAACTGACCTTCAGGCTGCGCTAAAGCGCAAAGAGGAGGAGACTGGGCTGGCACTGGAACACGAGCCCAAGCTGGCGACTAAACTGCAGACAGCTGAGCAGCAGGTGAGTGAGCTGAAGACTGAACCAACGGCAACACTGGAGACTGAACCAATGAAAATACAAATAGCAGGGCTGCACACTGGGGAGATGATGGAGGCTGAAGTAGGAGCTGAGTAGGATCACAGATTGACAAATGACCAGGCTCAACGAAAAAAAGTTTTAGTGAAATCAGCTCACTGTTCAGAGTGAGCAGATGCAGGTGGACAGCAGTCCCTTAAATCTTTAAAGCCAGAGCTGACAGTCTCAGGTATGGTTTCAGAAAAGGGAGTCTCTGTGATCACAGGTAAAAATCAGGGAGCCACCGTTATTCCCATTAGGCATACGAAAAAACAGCCCCAGAGTAAACAGTCCCAATGTCTGAAAAAACAGAAAAAGTATCTCTTTCACTCACCACATCTTGCTGCTCTGAAGTCCCAAAACTCTGCTGTGGAGAGACGTGCTGGCGGCGCGGCTCTGCTTTCTCCTTGGAGGTGGCTCCGACGGGCCAGGCATCTCCACATGCGGCTGGTCCGTACTTCCACAGCTGCGGCGACAGAGGTGTGGAGTTGTTATAGAGGACCCAAAATGCAGGGAGTTTTATTCAGGAGGTTAGGTGCAAACAGAGGCGGAGAGGGCATAAACAGAAACTAAGGATAGCATATACTGAGAAAATTAATAAAACTGAAAACCTGAAACCTTAAAACGTATGGCAGAAACACAAGGAGACAACACAGACGGTGCCATGAGGAGCATAAGAGGAGTCACACAGAGGGAAACATGGCTGAACCTAATTGACATGACGAGACAGGGAGAACTGAATACACTGATATAAGACACAGACCTTCACAATAAAACAGGTAATATACACTGACTGAGGAAAACCTCCCTTTTAACAGGAGAAACCTCCAGCAGTACCATGCTCAGGAAGGGTCTGCCATCTACTGTGACCAACTGGAAGACAGGATGAAGCCTCACTGTGAAAGACAGCCAGAAATTAATAATGACTAATATTCAAAATGCAAAGAAGTGTATATACACACAGCAATTGAAAAAAGAAGATGGAAAAAGAAACACTCTATGCTTCTCTTGAGCCTAACTTAAAAGCATTTCTATGATTGACGGTTTAGAAGATCATTTCCAAACTACTTAAGATTTATAAGCTATAAACTGTTCCATTAGGTCATGAATATTGCCCTAACTTCCTTTGAAAGTCATTTGACTACTAGGATGTAATTTCATTATCAGAATTCACCTACCTGACATCTCACTCTGATCCACAGCCCTCTCAACCTCCTAACCTCAAAGGATTTTTATAAATTTCTATAAGTTACATTGACTTGCACTGAGAGCCATTCCATAATTAGAATCAGAATGACAGAAACCAGCGTTTAATTTCCTAGTCAGAAGAATCAGGACTCTGCCGAGGCCCAAATCAGTAATATAGGTATGAATGATCTTCATTTAGCTTTCTGGGGCTCTTCTTCATGAATACTCCTCCATGATGTCTCCATCTCCATTGTGTTCTCTTATCGGCTGAGTTTATCATACCTTTTGTTGCAGAAGCTCCTGTGAAAAAACACTCTAAATTTTAAGGACTGACCTACCTGGAGGACTCATCTGCCTGAAGGATTCACCTACCTGACTCCCCACTGTCTATCTCCTGAACTAAAAGGATTATTATCTTTGCTAACTCATTCAGTCCAGCAGACGACTATCTGATGATGTGGTCTTGTAACATATGTCAGCGTGATAGCAGCTGCCCCGATAAGTATAAATGATATGAATTACAAACTTTAATTCAATGACACTTTGGACTGAATTTTTTCAGAAATGCTAGTCACCACACCTGTAAAGTATTGCATAAAAAGATTAAAAACCATATACTATGCCATAACATCATGATTTAAAACCATTCCAAAAGGAAGATCCGATATTCTAATCATCAAATTCATCTTGAATTCTGAATTGATCTTTAATTGACCACTTCTTGATCCTTGTATCATATAAATAATGTTTCAAGCTACTTGTAAAAAGGTAAAACCATCTTTAATCCCCAACTTTGATAAAATGCCTTTTTGGTCTATGGGCTGATTGGAACTCTTTTCATCACATATGTAGAGTATCCTTTAATTGTCCCACAAGGGGAAATTTGGTTGTAACAGCAGCAAAAAGACACATATAAAAAAAACACACAGACATAGAACAGAAGCACACTATTTTTTTACATATTTACATCATAGAAATTAGTTGCCAATTGGTACTGTGCAGTTATTAAAATTAAAGTACAGATAAGTTGCAAACCCAGAGCTAAAATGGATGGAAAAAGAGAGGACCCAAACACAGGACAGCTGAGAAAGTTTACAGTGTTTATCATAGTGGCTAGATGAACTGAACATAAAAGGCTAAACTAAGCTGAACTGAATGACTGAGCTGGATTGGAAACACACATTAGGAGTTGACGGTGACGAGACAAGAAACTGAGTGAAACTGAGGGCTTAAATAAACAGGACAATGATGATGGGAAACAGGTGAGGTCAATTTACTGACTTCCGTTAACAGTAGTTCCAAAACAAATCAAATCAAATCACAAAATACAATAACAAAAATACAATAACAAAATACAATACAATAACAAGCAAAATGAAATGGGTAAATAAAACTGCATTCAAATTCCTTATCAATAATGTCAACTCAAAACTCTCACCATAATGTCTGTCTGCATACCACAGGTGCAAAGCATTGCATTTATAAGTCCCGATATATATGAGGAATACGATTTCCTGTGAATATTGTCTATTCTATTTCTATTTTAGATGTTGTTTTTCTGCCACTGTTCGTTTGGTTCATTCCACCTATCGTGTACTAATCTTCACATCACACAGATCAAATAGATATGCCTGTCACCTTGGCTTAACAGTCAAACTATTAATTTAAATAAACTGTGTTCAGTTCCCGCAGTTCCCGTTATTTCCTTGCTTACATGTAGTTAGTGTAATGCTGTCAAGGTATTCATAAAAAAGATAACGTGTGACATGCAAATTTATCCAAATAAATAAAAGGACCGGCAATTCCAAATATAATTTCCCATTCCAAGTTGGTGTTCCATGGAGCGCTGGCGCCCCCCCGAAACCAGCGGTACTGCAATGAAAATTGTAACTTTGACGATTTTTCACAACGGAGCACTAAGTGATATGAAGGCCAAAAAAAATGTACTGATAAAGCACCTCTAGATCTACTAGAATCCAAAAGATCAAATGTTTTTGAGATGTTTTGTAGCAAATATGATTTTTTGAAATTGTTGGAATTTCTTCCAGATGAGCGATATTCTCGCCTTGCCGCCCCTTATTAAGGTTAGGAATAAGGTTATGGTTAGGTTTAGCGATAAGGTTAGGTTTAGGCTTAGGTATACGGTTATGGTTAGGTTTAGGGATAAGGTTATGGTTTAGGCGTAGGGATACGGTTATGGTTAAGGTTAGGAATAAGGTTATGGTTAGGCATAAGGTTATGGTTAAGGTTAGGCATAAGGTTATGGTTAGGCTTAGTGATAAGGTTAAGTTTAGGGCTGCAGTACAGGGCTGGAAACCGCCGCGTACCATAACAACGTGGAAGGTCACCTTTCGCGTTTCTCAGGAACGCCGCAGGACGTGACAAAACGTCGGGATGTTACGCCTCGGGAGTGAGAACGGGCTCAGAACTAAGTCACCAGATTTTGAACAGGCACTAAGCTGTGAAAACATATCACCCCCACCCTCATAAGTATCCACTGGCTCCTCGTCAAGTCGAGCATTACTTAAAAGATTATTCCTCTTACTTCTCACAAAAATCTCTCAATGCTCTGCGCCCTCAGTACTTGTCTGACCTGCTGGACCCATACAGTCCACAGCCATGGGTCTGCTTCCTGTCCTTCACACATTAACTTCATACCTTTGGTGACAGAGCTTTCTCTGCAAGTCTCTCCTGAATGAGCTTCCCAATGTTCCATCACTGTAGTCCTTCAAGAAACTTCCCAAAACTCACCTCTTGAACCAAACCTTCAACCTCTAGCCTTTATTTTTGTGTTTTTTTTATTTGTACTGATGTTTAAAGCATTCTTGGGTTTCTTGAAAGATGCCATATACAGTGCTCAGCATAAATGAGTACACCCCTCTACATTTGTCAGAAAACCTTTAGTTCTCAACATTTCCTATGAGATGCTTTACTACAAAATATTCCCACAAATGTGGGCAATTGATTGCAAACAAGATTTGTTAATTTGCACACACAAAAAATGATTTTCCTAACAAACTCATTCAAGCCCATGTTGCAAAAATGAGTACACCCCAATTATAGTCTTAGGAGAAAAGCCACACTTAAGACTACAAAATTCAAATTAACAGGCATTCAACCACAGGTGAGTCCAATGATTCATTTAAGAGGTGTCCAGCAGACAGGTGACGATAAAAGGGCATTACTTAACAAAGAAAAGCCCTTCCCATTTCATGCTGGCAGCAATGGCTCCACATGGAAGAGAAATGTCACAAAATCTGAGAAAGGAAATCATTTCTTTACACAAAAAAGGTGAGGGCTACAAGAAGATCAGCAAAGCGTTACGTATCAGTCAAAATACTGTAGCAAAAGTGATCCAAAAATGTAAGAAAGATGGAAGCTCAACCATCTTACAGAGACGTCCATGCCGTCCACGGAAGTTAACTTCTCAACAGGAGCGTCTCCTGATGAGAAGGGTTGAAGAAAATCACCATGGAAGTTCACTGCAGTGAGCTAAAGCAGTAGAAAGTCAAACTGGAGTGACCGTTTCCTATGACACCATACGGCGCACACTGCAGAGGAATGGCATGCATGGGCATCATCCATGAAGGAAGCCTCTCCTAAAGCCCATGCACAAAAAAGCATGCCTAGAAATTGCTAGGGCCCATGCTGAAAAAGATGAAGACTACTGGGACTCTATACTCTGGAGTGATGAGACAAAGATCACTGTTTTTGGAACTAATGGTTTCAAAACTGTATGGCGTCATAAAGGTGAGGATTGCAAAGAGAAATGCATGGTGCCTACAGTGAAACATGGTGGTGGCAGTGTCCTTATGTGGGCTGCATGAGTGCTGCTGGTGCTGGGGAACTGCATTTCATTGATGGTATGATGAACTCAACAATGTACTGCTCTATACTGAAGGAGAAGATGCTGCCATCACTCCGTGCACTTGGTCGTCATGCACTTTTCCAACACGACAATGATCCAAAACACACATCTAAAGCTACTGTTGCATTTCTGAGGAAGAACAGGGTGAAGGTGATTGAATGGCCAAGTATGTCTCCTGATCTGAACCCAATCGAACACCTGTGGGGAATTCTGAAGCGGCAAGTTGAGCATCACTCTGCATCCAGCATCCAGGCTCTAAAAGAGGTTATTCTTGAAGAATTGAAAAAGATAGATGTTGTAATATGTCACAACTTGTTCATTCCATGCCTGGAAGACTTGGTGCTGTCCTTGAAAATCATGGTGGTCATACAAAATACTAGATGTAGTAGTTTTTGTTGCAGGGTGTATTCATTTTTGCTTCAACCAATTTTAGTAAAACTGAAGATTTTGTGATCTAAGTTATATTATTAACCTTAATTTAATGTTATGGAGTTAAACAAGTGTTCAATAAAACTTTTGGAAATTGTTCTTTTGTTCATTGAGCTACTGATGAAATTCGTACTACTTGAAGGGGGTGTACTCATTTATGCTGAGCACTGTAAATCTATAGTAGAAGGATATTGTAGCACTGGCTAAATGTTGTCCTAAAAATGAATAACTTAAAAAAGACGGGTTGAGATGCACTTACTAGTAGCTGTGGTCCTAACAAATAGTACTGTGCACCAATAGTTTTACCCATAATCACTCTGGCACACAAATCACTCCGTAAAGGGAATGGCAGACCCGCATTTCCAATAGCAGCCCAAGACCCAGGAACATGCCTGGGAAGAGTCCCACTCATCTGTTCAAGAGAGGTGTAAGAAAACGGGTCAGTCAGTTATCAAAGGTGATTTGCTGGAAGCAAATGTTGTAGGCAACCACTGTGAACAACACTCTGTAGGCAGAATAATTCAGTGAAACCTGTAACAAAACTCTGACCAACTTTACAGGCAAGATCATGCAGGTAATGTAAGCATAACAGCAAATCTGAGAATAGACCACAGCAATGATGGCCACTGCAGGTTATACATCCTTAATTTTAAGAGTGGCTGGAACCAACACCAGCCACCGCTGGAGAAAGAACCTTAAAAATAAAATAATCACATTAGTGTATATTTGCGACCGGTTGGGGTGAGAGAAGGAAGACAGGATAAAGACAGGGCTCGCAAAATCGCTAGCCCGACGTCCCGGGGCTAGCGATTTTTCCAGTCGGGCTACCAGAATCTATCCCTGCCCTGCCCGTCGGGCTATCATAGGAAGGAAAAATATATGTCAATGCTTTTGCATTCTTTCAGAAATGTAGCTGGGTAAATATGTCATTGGCATCGGTGAACCACTGTCAATATGTGACTAGGGCTGCTCAATTAATCGAATTTTAATCTAAATTACGATCTGGGCTTTCAACAATCATTAAAAATGACTGAGCCGATTATTAGCACCTCCCTCGTGCTTTACTCTCGCGCTGCTCCGTGTGGCAAATCGAGCGCACCTCTCTGCGTTTCGAACACGCGGCACAACAATTAAGAGGAGCTAACAGAGGGAAGCTCGGAAAGCTAAGCAGAAGTTATTTGGAGAGGAGAGTGACTGCCGTTGGTTGAAAAGAGAGGTAAAAAAAACCCTTCAGTGGTGTGGAAACATTATGGGTTCGCGGAGTCAGACGTGGATCAAGTAGACATAGTGTGTAAACTTTGGTGTCGTAGCTGCACCACAGAGCGACATGGCAAAGTTCACTAAACATAGATGTTTACATTTTATTTTTTATATTGCAAACATTTGCACTGTTATCAGTATTTGCACACTATTTTATACTATTTTTGACAATCTTTAAAGCCATTATTCAATACATTGTTATTGTTAAATAAATATCATCAAATAATCGAGATCTCAATTTCAGTGAAAATAATCGTGATTATCATTTTTGCCATAATCGAGCAGCCCTATATGTGACATATTGAAATCGCATTTGAATTTGCGCTTGTTTTTTGCTTTCACTTTGCAATCGCGCGAACTGTGTATAGAGAGCGACAGTACTGATTGGTGAGTGACGATAATTTGCGCACCAATTCCTCTGACATCGTCTTATCAATCGTTAGTTTACTATGCAAACATGACAAGTGAAATCTCCCGCAGGAAGCTTAAACATGTGAGAGGTTGATCGCGCAGAGAATCGCTCAGTGTTATGTGAGTGCGTGTGTAAAGGCAGCAGGATATATATTTTAGTTCTGCTGAGCCAAATAAGACCGGTCAGGGTGAAGAAGTGACAGCCAAAGGAAAGCTTACCACAAAACGGAAAAGTTATGACAAATCAGACTATAAGGCAAAAAGAAAGTGCAGCTTTATGGTTTCATGGACAAAAGAATTTCTGTGGCTGGAATATGACAAGCTAAATAACCAGGGGTGCACATAAGAGGTCCGCAGGTGCGCATTCGCTGTCAAAATAAAATACGCGCACAAGATAAGAAGTTGCAACGCGTGTTTGCGTCCATAAGATTTTCTGGAGGAGGACAGACATTTGTTTAGAACTCTTAAAGATGTCGAAGAAGCTCCTTTAAGCAATTACTTTGGTGTTCCTCCACCTCCAAAGAAATGTCAGATGGAGTCCGAACCACAAAAGAAGCGCGTATTCTAGGAAAAGTGGTTGCAGGAGGTGAGCTGGCTTTAAACAAATGATGAACAGAGATTTGGTGCAGAATGTGCCGTGAAAATCCCACTCTAGCGGACAAAAACACTGCCTTTTATATGGACGCAAACGCGCGTTGCAACTTCTTATCTGGTGCGCGTCTTTTATTTTGACAGCGAATGCGCACATGCGGACCACTCATGTGCACCCGTGTAAATAACATAATGTTCTGCCGGGTGTGTTGTTGGTTTCCCTCGATTTCTGAGTCGACAAGTGCCTTTGTTACTGGGACCAGTAATTTTAAGAAAGACCCCCATTAGAACCCATGAGAAATGCAAGAAATGGATTATTGCTCAGTCTGCAAATAACATACTAAAAATCAACCTGAAAAATCTGTTTAGAACAGCCTACTATGTTGCAAAGAGTGAACTACCACTGGCAAAATTTAGCAGTCTTTGCAAACTTCAAAAAGCAAATGTCCTAGATCTTGGTTCCACTTGCCTCTTACCTGTGATTTCAGTGGAAATTTCAAATTCAGGATCTGACACAGACTGATTCCTGTTCCACACAGTTCTTACAAGTTCATAGAAATTTCTGTTCAATTACAACCAAGTATTTGAGTTGATGATTGTAATTTTTATACAATATTGTAATTTGTGTTTCAACAATTTTTTGATTAATGTTTTGTTTCTGTTACAATATTATACATTAAAGTATAATATTGTAACGGAAACAAAACAGGAAACAAAACATAAAAAAAATTGCTCCCTTTTTTATTCGGGCTACTTAAATTTATTTTGGGCTACCAAAACTGAAGAGTCCCTGCCCGAAGGGCTACCAGGGATTTTGAAATTTTGCGAGCCCTGTAAAGACATACGCAGAGAGAGCGAATACCAAGTGACATAGTCACCCAAAGGAGAGGAATTTAGCTGGTGGGAAAGCTAGCAAAGATTAACAGCTGCCCTCTATAAGGTGGTCGAGGATTCCATAGAGTGGAGGGGATGAGATCAGAATTATTAGTCACACTGTTCCAGGAGGCTTTCTAATCAGATGCCTGAACTCCTTCAACTGACTCCTTTCGATGTTGAGGAGCAGCGGCTACTACTAAGAGCCCTTTGAGAATGACTGACTGTCTCTAAGGTAGAAACCTGCCACCCTTCAGAGCAAGCTAATTTCCAAAAACTTGATCGCTTGTATACACGATCAAGTTTTGGGTCTCTTGTAACTACAGCTGACAAAGGGGACTGTGGCGAGGCGTGGTTGGTGGTGCCGCTGCAGGGGTGGTGAACACACCTGCAGGGCATCCCCAATCGTGCCGCGCTGGGTTAAAAGTGTGCTGGGTCCCGGATTCCAGTGTGGTTACTGTTGATGTGGATGTCGGGCTGTGAGCTGTAAAGCTGCAGCCAAGTTTGTGAACAGCAACCGTGTGCGGTCAATAAAGTGTGTAAGATGCTGAAAAGCATAAAGATGTCGTCGGGTCTGTCGTCGCTTCATTACAGGGACGTAGATCAAATCAACGGTGTCACTTTTATGCTCTGGTGTCTCTTTATCTCGACAGAGCGGTGCAACATCTGCATAACTGCAGATGCAGCCTTAGTGCATTAGTAAATCTTCCACTCCCTTCTCCCCTAACTCGTGAACAAAACCTTGAGATACCTAAACTCCTTCACCTGGGGCAGCAAATTCTCCCAGATCTGAAGTGGGCACTCCACCCTTTTCTGCCTGAGGGCCACGGCCTCAGACTTTTAGGTGCTAATTCTCATTTCCATTGCTTCACACTCAGCTGCAAACCAGTCCAGTGCAAGCTGGAGGGCAACCTTTGATGAAGCCAACCACATTATCTGCAAAAAGCAGAGATGGGATTCTGAGGCCATGATGAAGAGGTGGTCCAGCATTCCACAAAGCCTTCGGCCACTTGGCTACGTCTAGAAGTATTCTGTCCATTAAAACCTACGAACTGAGTCAGTGACAAATGGCACACCTGCTGGAGTCCAACACCCAGTGTGACAATCAAAGATGTGTTTAACAATCTCAGTGATGATTCATCCCCAGACTCTGCTTCCTCTACAAAAAGCATGTGCGTGGGATTGAAGAGGTCCTGGAAGTATTCCTTCCACCACCCTGACTATAACCTCAGTTGAAGTCACCAGCACCCCACCCCCACTAAACACTGAGTAGAGCCCCGCTTTGCTCTCCTGAGTCACCTGACAGTTTGCCAGAATTGATTTGAGGCAGATCGAAATTCTTTTTCCATGGCTTCATCAAACTCCTTTTGGTTTTGCTTCCACCACTGCAAGAGCTACATTCCACTTAGCTAACAGCTAATGGCACGCCAACTCTGCAGTCCCACAGGCTAACCAACCTTGACTGGACTTTTTCAACTTAACAGCTTCCTTCACCTGCAGAGTCCACAATCTGCTTCAGTGATTACAATTAAAACAATCCTGTTGCGACAGCTGATCCATGCAGTCGCCTCAGCAAATCAGGTCCAGAGTTGACAGAAAATACTTTAGAAATGATGTAAAACAAAGAGACCAGAATGAGTCTGGACTGACTACAAATTTAACAACATACCACTGAGTAGAGCTCCTGAGTAAGATGTGTGTTCTGTTTTGCAGCCTTCATTTGAGGATTTCTTATAGAGATCTGTCTCCATGCTCTAATGCAACTACTTTAAACCACATTTTTGTATTGTATCAGTAATTATTGATTTCTGCTTATAACTACAGCTCAGAGTCATCAGATTTTCATCACATCAATTCAACAGAATTGCAATGATGAAGGTAAGTGAACTCTTTACATTTCTGACTGAATATATATCAGTCCTATAGAGGTTTTGCAGACATGTGACCACTAACATATAATAATCCCAAAACTTAATGTTTAGCAGGTTTTTCATTATGTAGATGAGATAAACTATGAGTAAACAAACTAGTGTATTTACACTCTCAGAGGAAGCAAAGCTGTCATGGTCCCGGGACTTCTAAGACTTCTAACCAGTGTTTTGTGTTCTCTTGTATTTTTCTCATTTGGTGTTACGTTTTAGGTCCATTGTTTCTTCTAAAGGTTCCCAGCTTATTCTGTTTAGACGTCGTTTATTAGATTTCCCCTCGTGTCTTTCCCCTGTGTCTCCCTCTGTGTATCTGAGTTCTTATGCCTTGTTTCTCCCTGCTTGTAATTTATTCCGTGCCTTCCCAGCCCATTATGTCTGTATTCGCCCCATGTTCTCTGCCCCTCCAGTCCGCGTCTCTGTGTACTTCCTGTTTTACTTCGACTTTCTCCCGTTGGTGTACGTCGTGCTGTATTTGCTCCTGCCCTGTCTTACGATTATCAGTGTTCCCCGTGTGCTCCCACGCCCTCGTTATCCTTCCTTGTGTGCGTCTCCCTGTGTTTCCTTGTGAGTTAGCTTTAATATTTCCCAGTTTAGTTTTTGTTTTGCCGTTCTGTAAATAAAGCGTCATTTTGAGCTTAAGTTTTGTTTCCTGTGAGTTTGCATTTGGGTCCTCGCCTGGCTGCAGACAGCCGTTTCATGACAAAAACACTTTCCTGACTAGCATCTCGCTTGTACCTTGAGGCGACTGTTGTTGTGGTTTGGTGCTGTATAAATAAAACTGAATTGAATTGAAAATTGAAATTTTTTAGCCCCAGCTCTTGTCGGCGGTCCAGCATGTCTGATCTGCTGACAGTAACTAACTGTGACTCATGTAAGCTTTCTTATGTTAGAACTCTAACGTCAGTTCAGGAGTGATCGCTACCGCTGATCATGTTCAATATGGCGGACAGCAGTTGAGCGACATGTGCATGATGTCACGTGCAGAACCTCTATGGTTTGTGTCTGTGTGGCACCACCACAGTCTGACAGTCACAAACGTTACAGCTCTACATGCAGCTTTGACTGAAGTAAAATAAGAACACCTCCTCTGTTCCAGCTGCTGTCAGTCTTCATCCTCCTCCTGCTTCCTCTGATGACCTGCTGTGAACCTTTCATCCTTCCACTGGACTGCAGCGATGTCTATAACCAAGACACCAGTCGAACCAGTGGAGTGTACACCATCTATCCCATTGGAGCCACGTCTGCTGTCCTGGTAGACTGGAGTTATTTACTCTAATGAGAAGCTGATTTTTTAGTGTTGTTATTTTCAAACTTCAGACCATCACGACCCATCCAAAGATGCAGAGGATTCATTTCCTTGTTTTCATTGATTCATTTGGTCTTCAGGCCAAAAATGCACCAAAATCATTTCATTCTCCAGACCAGTGGTTCCCAAACTTTTTTGTTAGGCCCCTCTTTGTTCCCCCCCACCGGCACAAACACATCCTCCAACCACGCACACCCACCATATTTAGTTTTCAAACTTCATTGCAGATTATTTCACACCTCAAACAACGTAAACAATGAAACAAATAAAAGTAAACTGCAATAAATTACAGGTAGCAATAAAATAAACTACTACCTCTTTTAAATAACAGAACAACAAAACATCTTTACGGTGTAATTATTTTAGGTGTAGGTTTTTGTTTTTTTACTGTGTGAGAATATTCAACATTGCTATCAACACATTTTTCCAAAAATGTCTCTCTGTGCAAAATGAGTTTAAAAACATAACAACTGTGGGATGCTGTTTGTTTGTTGTTGATTATAATTTGGACAGCTGACTGCGTGCTCCCAACGCAGGGGGAACCAAATTCTGTCGGGGATACCTACCATGGCACCACCGTTGTGCAGGTGAAGCCAAAGGCAAGGTGTACTGTGACATGGACTCACAAGGACAGTGGACGGTGAGTATCTGAACTCCCAGCTTCATGTCTGGTTGTCTGAAGTGCTTAGACTGCTTAGTGATGGTATGAGAGCCCAATGAGAATCGATAAGAGAATCAAAATGAAGAATTCTTATAAATTCCCATCCCTCCTTACTAGGGATGGACCAATCAGATATAAAGTATCAGTATGGGTCCGATCCTGAGCTACATTATTGGATCAGATATCAGGGAGAAATAAAAAAGTAACCCGATCCATTAAATATCAGGAAAGCACCTCAACAAACCTGCGACATGGAGTAACCCAGCTCATGACCTTAGCACGTTAGAGCAGTATGCGTCACATGATAGAGCAGCTGTTGTGTGCGAGACCTCTCAGCGGTCTGGAGTTCACACTGAAATCCTCACTACGTGCTGCCAAACAGGCATTTCATCTACGAGCAAGCGATCCCAGAGAAGTAAAGCAGGTGTGTAAGTTCATCTCTGAATGTTGGTAAAGCATTCCCACATTAAGCTTAACAACCGATATATGGAGCTCGGACGTCTGCGTGCTGTCATTGCTAAGTCTGACCGCACAATGGACAGGCTCACGTTTTACTTTGAAAAAAAACTGCAGGCTGAACAGTTTCATGGTTCGAAAAAAAACTAAGAAAAACAATTTTTTTCATACTTGTGTTAAGTTTTGTATAGAAATTACTCTGAATTCAGTCTCAGGTTAAATGTGATAGAAACAGCTCACACTGACATCCATCTTGTTAAAAGATGAGTGTCATGAAGCTGTTTGCATTAATTTGCACTGCTTTCCACTCTGGATGTCTGTTTATGTTAAGCTTTAAATATAAAAGGGTCCATTATGCAACTTGTTCTTTTTAAGTTGTTGAATATAAACATTATTTTGTGCTGATAGTGCATTTCATTTTTTCAGAACCAAAGAGTTTTTGAAATCTGCATTAAATTGCATTTTAATTTACTTTCTGAATCTTACTTACAAACTTAGATTTCTGCTTAAAGTTTAAATACAAACATCAGTATTGCTGAACTGCAAAATATTTGGGGTTTATTGTATTTTTTGCATACAAGTATAATAGAAAAGCTTTAGTGTTTTGTTTTCTAAATTTGAGTGTGAACGTATACAGAATGCAGCGAGATATTAAAAAACTGTTTTATTGATTATAACATAGATTATATTGAATTCATATCGGTATCAGCAGATATCCAAATTTAAGATATCGGTATCGGATATAAAAAAAGTGGTATCATGCCATCTCTACTACTTACCCGTGCACACTGTTTGGACTGTGGGATGAAGCCGGAGTACCTGGAGAGAACGTGGAGAACATGGATTAAAACCTGGAACGTCTTGCTGTGAGGCGACAGTCCTAATGACCACACCATCATGCCGTCAGTCTCTCATTTCATACTAAATATTTACTGATTCAGTTTTTTTAATTGATGTTTTTAACCCTAACCCCACTACACTATAAATATAAATATAGTGAAAAGTTTTTAGTGATATTAAGTGATTAAATTATTTAAATTTAGGTTATTCTAATGTTTCTTCCTACTAAAAACTGTCCATGCACACTGTTACATAAATATTATTGATAGTAACTTTTTTAAATCTAGTTACAATAAATTACACATAGCAATTCCATTTTTATATTAATATTGTTTCTTGCAAAAGCAATGTTCAAAACAGACACGCCCACGTTAAAAAATATGTCACAGAAAAGAAGAGAAAAAACAATCCATACAAAAATGTCTGGGAGATCAAAATAAATACATGAAGTCAAATTGTCATGGCTGTGTGCAGGCAGGCAGGAAGAGAGGAGCCAAAATGCAGCACTCACGGAGGCTTTATTGCTGGGAAGAAACTGAACAAAAGACTAACTAAACTGGGAGAATGGAACAAACTAAACAGGTTGGCAGGCTGGCAAACAGAACACACAGCGGAAGTGAGGGTACGACGTGACACCGAGCAGGGGAAGATGCAGACACTCAATACAAGAGGTGAACAGAGCTAAGAGGAAACAGCTGGGAGACACGGCTGACGCTGATTACACTGACGAGACAGGGAGAGCACAAAGCTGAACGCACAGACATCAGGCACAGACCTACAAAGTAAAACAGGAAGTACACGACAGACAGAGAGATCCAGACGAGACACAGAACAAACAGACGCAGACTCATGAGCAGACAAAATAACACCACGGACAGACAGAAGGAACACAGAGAAGAGGGAGCACAGGATAAAAACTGGGAAACCAAATAACAAAACCTAAAAACAAGAACTCAGGAAGTACTGCCAAACTAGGAGGCTGAAATACTAGGACAGAAACCAAAACAAACAGTCATACTTCATAATAGAATCAAAAGAAAAAGTACAAAACCAAAAACACTGGGTCACCGAGCCAGGACCGTGACACAAATACTTGCAGGCTTTTACCAACAAGTTGTCCTTGAGCCAGAAACGAAAACATTATTAATGCAGAGGACAGAAAGAAGTTCACACTCTGAAAAGCTGCTGTTAAACAAAAGCACACTGATGGCATCATGTATTCTAGTTAGTTTTAAACTATCAACAACACACAACACAACTTTACAAATAAATAACAAACTTGCTCTTGAACTTGATTCCAGCTTCACATTGTTTAGTTCTTAGTGACATTAGCTTTGGGCCGGCTTTAGACCATCAAACGCTTTGAAACACTTCAAATATGCTCTTCAGTTCTTGGTGTAGCTGAATATGTTTATTAGCCTCATTAGCAGGACACAGGCTCTGGGTACGTTCACATCTTTAATCAAATAATAAACTGATCATTTGTGAGAGGCACATGTCCCATAAATATTACATTTTAAAAGACAGTTTAAAAAAAAAACAACACAGTTCATTGTTTGTTTGTTTGTATTTAATGACAATGTGCTCAAATTATTTTGCTCCTTTGGAGATTTATTATAGTTAAAGAGCAACATGGACATTTAAAAGACAGGACTTTTTTTATTATGTGTAAGAAAATAAATGCTACCAAAAAAACTGCACAGTCGTGGCTTTTTCTTTTGTTTTTCTTTTTTCAGAATGCAAAATTTTAAGGCAAACAACACTGAAAGAAAATTTCAAACCTTTTTAACTATGGTGTTTAAAAAAACAAGCAAACAAACAATAAATAAGTAAGCATGCGCATAAATAAGCACTTGTTAGAACTGCAGCTAAATTGTTTTCAGATGGCCCAACCGTCTAAAGCCAAACAGAGACCTAGGATGTGCCCGTCTCTGAAGAACTTTGGGTAAACATCTGAAGTCTACATGTGCTGTGTGTGACAATTTTCATAGCCCATGTTTGACAAATATTTTCTTATCCCCCCCCCCCAACCCAAAAAAATTCTTAATTTAACAGAGTACATTGGGCTGCAAACTGAACTAAGAGAATAGAAACAAACCATCGGGTCTATTGCACTGGTATCAATCCGATACTAACACCTGTATTGGTATCAATACTGTCGGTATTTGGATCGATCCGCCCACCTCTACAGAATTACCTTTAATTAGTTAAGCAATTGTATCCTCAAAGTGAACTCGCCCTTTGGCTTAAACATCAACATCCACCAATTTAAAACCTGTAGAAACCCACAGCTTTTATGTTAAAAACACTTAATATTTTCCTCACTAACCCCATGGATCATTCTTTAGAGTGTAGTAAGCACCTTCCTGCCTCCTCCCCAGGTGTTCCAGAGGAGGTTGGACGGCTCGGTGAACTTCTACAGACCCTGGGATCAGTACAAGACGGGCTTTGGTAACGCTGCTGGAGAGTACTGGCTCGGTGAGGGTCCTGTTTATCAGTCATTAAGTTCTCTGTTCATAAAGTAGAACCTCTTATGGGACTTCAGGGGTAGAATCATAACCATAAAGACTTGATCAATGACTTTCTAAATGTTTGTGATTCTTTCCAGGTTTGGAAAATGTCTTCTACCTGACGCAGAGAAAAAGGTACGAGCTGATGGTCAACATGGAAGATTTTGATGGAAACAAAGTGTTTGCTCGTTACTTCTCGTTCTCCATCGATGGAGAGTCTGACGGCTACAGGCTGAATGTGTCTGGATTCACTGATGGAGGGGCAGGTGGGTGAATACATACCCTTAAAAGGTCTTGGGGCCGTTTTGTGGCTTTTTGGTTTTTCATTTCCAAGCCATTTGCACTGTGTTGCATGGAATATAGCCAAATTCTCTAAAAAAAAGTTTGGTATAATTTTATTTCAAAATTCAAGTCTGACTTCCTTAAATTAGCTTCAGTGGCTAAGCTACAAATAAACTTACACTATTGGTCCTAGTGGTCGATTTGTGCCCCATTGAAACCCATTATAAACGCTATTTTTCATTCCACGATCATTAGAACTAATTGTACTCGCATCCTCCAAGCTTTGGTGACATTTTGGAGTCCGGGCCTTAAAATTGTAATTTTTTTATTTGTCCACCAGGTGGCGCCCTTTTTTCATTTTTTGGCTATAGTCCAAAGTAAGGCCAATAATTCAGGTTTGGAGCGCCACTTTCTGCTTTAAAAACTGGGAAAAAAAGAGTGGTATTGTGTGTCACTATCGATTACCTTTATATTTTTTAAAATATAAAGGTCTTTATGCCAAAAAAAGAAAAAAAAAGACACAAACACACTTTTTTTTTCAAATTTATTCAAAAGCTTTAGAAAGTATTTTCTCTCAGACGGCCACACTGCAATACAATCAAATTAAATATAAAAGCATGGACCAAAAGCAAATTACATTTTATTTTTGCCTTCAAATGTATTATTTAAATGTAGATCCAGTTGAATGACCTGAATGACCCGGAAGTGCATTGATGGGAAGCTAACAAACTGCTTTGTAAAAACACGGCATGAGCAGAAAATGGAGCTTCTGTCATCTCACACGGTCAATCGATCATGTAGAGACACCAATTATCTGCAAATTGTGAGCGAAGGGGAGACCGATGGGAAGAGCCACAGGATGATTTTAACAAATTCACGGCCGATGACGAGGCTCCGGAAGCTCCGGAAGAGAGCTGACTCAGCGTGCGTAAATGCGCACAGTGAACGCTCCGCTTATGCTTTCTGAGGCACGAAAAATTGTGATGTTTTGTTTGAAAAAGTGAAAAAATAAGTATCGCTACATTACCATTGCGTTTGGTGGTTAGAACAAAAATGTATGTTTTTAAATGTTTTTAAATTAAAACGCGGGAGTTTGACGTCACGACGACGTATTTCCGGTATAGGCTTGTTTACGGCTCCATGCGAATCCTGGTGCAATCGCTATGATTTTGTCGTATAAAATCGTCTAGTTTTAGAGTAAATGACAAGAGATCACTTCTGAACGTCGGTGATACGGTTGCATATCTAATGTTGGACACTTTTAAACCCGACCGACCATGTCCGCCTGCACCGCCTGCACGACCGCGTCCATGGAGCTAACTCCGGTGAGTGAAAAGCGATCGGCTCTTTGTTTTCATATATTTCAGTGCGTTTTACTTGTAGTAGTCTGCATGTGACAAAAAAGAAGAACGAATCTTTCTTGCTATCGTGCTATGTGACCTGCCGTGCCAAATTAAATGTTGGAAAATTTTTTCCACGATTTGGGGATTATGCGCATCTTCATGGCACAAAGACACAACGTGTTTGTGTCCTTATAGTTAGTATCCTTACATTCTGTTTTGAGGGCTACAACAGAATATTATTTGTTTTCATGTGGTATCGGACGTGTTGTTATGAGGACACCGAAACTGTCAAAAACGCTGCAGCTACTGGGACCGGGGACTGCCCGGGCGCCGCTCAGAAGCGAGCGGGGCTGCTCCAGACAGACCCGCGGGAGAGGCAGACTCCTCCCCGGGGTCTGCCTCTCCCGCGGTCTGCCTTGGCCGGCTGCTCGGGCGGGACCATTTTCTGCCCTTAGGGCTTTTAGAGGGTGTATTTTTTTTAAATCAACAGAAAATTATTTATTTGTTTTCACGTGGTATCGGACGTGTGTTTTGGGGACAAGGAGACCCAACCACGATGCCCCGCTGCTGCTCGAGACAGACCCGGGAGAGGCTGACTTCTCCCGGGGTGCAAGCAGCAGGGTGCTCGGGCGGGACCATTTTCTGCTCCTGCAAAAAAAATAAAAGGGGATCAAAATGAATGTTGGTGCCAATCTTTGGTCCATCTAAAGGCCTAATTATAATAACAAACGAATGTTACTTCAGATGGTTTTTTTTGAAAATATTTAATTTTTAATTTTTTGGGGGCTAAAAAAACAGGGCGCTCATGTAATTAAACTGGGATTTAAAGGGTTAAAACAGCGAAAATATAATTAAAACTTTATATGAATATTTCAGGGAGAAGTAGTTGTAAAAGTCTGACCAATTTAAAGTGGAAAAAAATATGAATAAATAATCATTTTATAGCACTTTTTGGGGCGTGGCCGTTTTGTGCCCTTAGGACCGATAGTGTGTGCATTTTTTGAAATGGGCTCCTGCAAAAAAAATAAAAGGGGATCAAAATGAATGTTGGTGCCAATCTTTGATCCATCTAAAGGCCTAATTATAATAACAAACGAATATTACTTCAGATGTTTTTTTTTGAAAATATTTAATTTTTAATTTTTGGGGGGCTAAAAAAACAGGGCGCTCATGTAATTAAACTGGGATTTAAAGGGTTAAAACAACGAAAATATAATTAAAACTTTATATGAATATTTCAGGGAGAAGTAGTTGTAAAAGTCTGACCAATTTAAAGTGGAAAAAATATGAATAAATAATCATTTTATAGCACTTTTTGGGGCGTGGCCGTTTTGTGCCCTTAAGACCAATAGTGTGTGCATTTTTTTCAGACCTACCAAGGTTAAGTAAGTTTAAAGTCTTGTGCTGGATTCTTGTGGAGAGTCTGTGGGAACAGCAGGTCATGAATCAGTGCCTGGGGAAAGGAGCTCAAATACAGGAGGCTGGTCCAAAAGTAGTCCACTGAGAACACTCCCAGTACACCTGCTGATCAGTCTGACTGGGATTAAAGGTAATGTTGGGATTGTTCATCTGTGTCTCTGCAGGAGATGCCCTGAATTTTCACAACCAACAGAAGTTCTCTACGTTTGACAAAGACCAGGACAGCTCGTCAGTGCACTGTGCAAAAACATATCTGGGGGCGTTCTGGTACAACGACTGTCACTATGCAAACCCTAACGGGGTTTATCGTTGGGGAGCTGATGGCACTATCTTTGCTGTTGGTGTGGCCTGGCACCAGTGGAAGGGTCATGATTACTCTCTGAAGACCATCAGCATGAAGATCCGTCCTCTGCAGTTAATCTACAGAACAAACAAATGTCTGACATGAATATTTAACAACAGCAGTCAAAAAGTGTGCAAAGCAGCAATCAAAGCAAAGGATGGCTAAACTTTGATTACGAGACAGAGAAACCTGTTTTTGTCCTGTAATGTTACATGATGTGATCTCCTCTGAAATGTTGTCATCAATAAAGCTGCACCAAAACATTTTACTTTCTCTTTCGTAAGCCCCTCCTCTCTCTCTGAGCTTTTCCACCACTCCGTCCCAGCAGACACTCAGTAAGAAGCAGGATCTGTTTTCCTACCATCAGCTGTACTCGAGCTTTATGACAAGACTGAAATAATCCCTTTGTTTCTAACTCAGACTGAACCAGCTGCTGTTCCTCGCTGCCTGAAGGTAAGAAATCTTTGGAATAGCAGCAGAGAGTGAATTGATGGTTGCTAATGTGATGACATAGTGTTTATGGGAAGGCTGAGTCATTAAACAGGGTGTGGCTCTGCAGCACAGAGTGGGCTCAGAGTAACATGATATAAAGACACTCAGCACTTATATCATGTGTCTCCACAGACTCACTCACACATGCTCATATATTACAGATTCTATGTGGATGTGACTGTTGGGTCGGTGTTCCCACAAACCCCGATAGTTCTAGAGACTTATTCATCATGAAAGAAAACAAGACAGTCAGCGATCGATTGATTACTTGCGCAAGGGAGGCCTCATCTGTGTCCAGCACAAAAATGACCCCGACGATGGCCTCCTCCTGCTGCCTTTTATTGAGAACACAGTTCACACAAAAAGTAACGCCCACATAGTTTCTAAGACAAGGCATTGTGTGTGAACTTCTGTATGTAAGTAAGAATGTGTGTGTGTGTGTGTGTGTGTGTGTGTCCTCCTGCTGATCAAAGGGTCATAAAACAAAAGCACGAGGAACATCCTTGGTCATAAAAGCAGGAAGCTTACAACACAAGAAACAGATCTTTCAGATAGGATGTATCTACAATAAAAGACTACAGCCCCCCACCCAGAACCTCGAGAATCTGGGGAGGGGACTGTGAAATTCCTTTCATCCTACAGTTAAACAATGTAGAAATGGATGGTAAGCATAAAAATGACAAACATTTAACAATTCACTCTAACAGTGACACTGCTGCATAATTAAGTCATTATGTTAACTGGTGATCTGTGGTTACTGATAAATCCTGCAATATGGAGCAGGAAAAAGATTTTCCTGTTACAGGTAAGATTCAAAAGAGATGAAGACGCACAAATGAGAGAAATCTAATTTGGTATCAATGTAACTGGACACTTTCACAACATGCTGCTGTTCTTATTAGCAGGTGATTCTCAAAGACAGGTGTCACCTGTTTATCTGTCTAGATAAATATAGAGAGAGCTCATATTGATTTTAGATGATCTTTGTGCAATATTCCTAAATGTAATTTTAATTAAGGGTTTTAATATCCATCAGGACAAAATTGTTGATATTATTACTCAGGATTTTCTTTCCATCCTGGATATATTTGATCTTTCTTATTTTATTGACTTTCCCACCTTCAGTAAAGGCCACGTCCTGGATTTAGTGCTGTTTCATCTTTGAATTTTAATGCTGTGGAGTTCCCCAGCTCATATCACCATATTCACACCAGCCTATTAATTAACGAAAGACCAAGACAGACATTTAATTCATTTGAAAGCCTGATGCTTAGCCTTGTTCACCCCAGCTGTAAAACTCAGAAACCAGTCTTACTTGTTATCATCTATCGTCCACCTGGGCCTTACACAGAGTTTCTCTCTGATTTCTCAGACTTTTTATCTGATTTAGTGCTCAGCTCAGATAAAATAATTATTGTGGGTGATTTTAACATCCATGTAGATGCTAAAAATGACAGCCTCAACAATGCATTTAATCTGTTATTAGACTCAATTGTCTTCTCTCAAACTGTAAAAGAACCCACCCACCACTTTAATCACACTCTAGATCTTGTTTTAACATATGGCATAGAAACTGAACATTTAACAGTGTTTCCTGAAAACCCTCTGCTGTCTGATCATTTCCTGATAACATTTACATTTACAATGATTGATTACACAGCAGTGGAGAGTAGACTTTATCACAGTAGATGTCTTTCTGAAAGTGCTGTAACTAAGTTTAAGAATATAATCCACCCACTGTTATCATCTTCAATGCCCTGTACCAACATAGAGCAGAGCAGCTATCTGAGCGCTACTCCAACAGAGGTCGATGATCTTGTTAATAATTTTACCTCCTCACTACGTACAACTCTGGATACTGTAGCTCCGGTGAAAACTAAGGCCTCAAATCAGAAGTACCTGACTCCGTGGTATAATTCTCAAACACGTAGCCTAAAGCAGATAACTCGTAAGCTGGAGAGGAAATGGCGTGTCACAAATTTAGAAGATCATCATTTAGCCTGGAGAAATAGTTTGTTGCTTTATAAGAAAGCCCTCCACAAAGCCAGAACATCTTACTATTCATCACTGATTGAAGAAAATAAGAACAACCCCAGGTTTCTCTTCAGCACTGTAGCCAGGCTGACAAAAAGTCATAGCTCTACTGAGCCAACCATCCCTTTAACGTTAACTAGTAATGACTTCATGAACTTCTTCAGAAATAAAATTTTAATCATTAGAGAAACAATTACCAATAATCATCCCACAGATGTAATATTATCTACAGCTACTTTCAGTACCATTGATATTCAGTTAGACTCTTTTTCTCCAATTGATCTTTCTGAGTTAACTTCAGTAATTACTTCCTCCAAACCATCAACGTGTCTTTTAGACCCCATTCCTACAACACTGCTCAAAGAAGTCCTGCCATTAATTAATTCTTCAATCTTAAATATGATCAACCTATCTCTAATAATCAGCTATGTACCACAGGCCTTCAAGCTGGCTGTAGTTAAACCTTTACTTAAAAAGCATCTCTAGACCCAGCTGTCTTAGCTAATTATAGGCCAATCTCCAACCTTCCTTTCATATCAAACATCCTTGAAAGAGTAGTTGTCAAACAGCTAACAGATCATCTGCAGAGGAATGGCTTATTTGAAGAGTTTCAGTCAGGTTTCAGAGCTCATCACAGCACAGAAACAGCTTTAGTGAAGGTTACAAATGATCTTCTTATGGCCTCTGACAGTGGACTCATCTCTGTGCTTGTCCTGCTAGACCTCAGTGCAGCGTTCCATACTGTCGACCATAATATCCTATTAGAGCGATTAGAGCACGCTGTAGGTATTACAGGTACTGCACTGCAGTGGTTTGTATCATATCTATCTAATAGACTCCAGTTTGTGCATGTAAATGGAGAGTCCTCTTCACACACTGAGGTTAATTATGGAGTTCCACAGGGTTCAGTGCTAGGACCAATTCTGTTTACATTATACATGCTTCCCTTAGGCAGCATCATTAGAAGACATAGCATACATTTACACTGCTATGCTGATGACACCCAGCTCTATCTGTCCATGAAGCCAGGTAACACACACCAATGAGTTAAACTGCAGGAATGTCTTAAAGACATAAAGACCTGGATGGCCGCTAACTTTCTGCTTCTTAATTCAGATCAAACTGAGGTTATTGTACTCGGCCCTGAAAATCTTAGAAATATGGTATCTAACCAGATTCTTACTCTGGATGGCATTACCTTGGCCTCCAGTAACACTGTGAGGAACCTTGGAGTCATTTTGACCAGGACATGTCCTTCAATGCACATATTAAACAAATATGTAAGACTGCTTTCTTCCATTTGTACAACATCTCTAAAGTTAGAAATATCCTGTCTCAGAGTGACGCTGAAAAACTAGTTCATGCATTTATTACTTCCAGGCTGGACGACTGTAATTCTTTATTATCAGGAAGTCCTAAAAACTCCCTGAAAAGCCTTCAGTTAATCCAAAATGCTGCAGCAAGAGTCCTGACAGGGACTAGAAAGAGAGAGCAGATTTCTCCTGTATTGGCTTCCCTTCATTGGCTTCCTGTTAAATCCAGAATTCAAAATCCTGCTCCTCACATACAAGGTCTTAAATAATCAGGCCCCATCTTATCTTAATGACCTTGTAGTACCATATCACCCTATTAGAGCACTTCGCTCTCACACTGCAGGCCTACTTGTTGTTCCTAGAGTATTTAAAAGTAGAATGGGAGGCAGAGCCTTCAGTTTTCAGGCCCCTCTTCTGTGGAACCAGCTTCCAGTTTGGATTCGGGAGACAGACACTATCTCTACTTTCAAGATTAGGCTTAAAACTTTCCTTTTTGCTAAAGCATATAGTTAGGGCTGGACCAGGTGACCCTGAATCCTCCCTTAGTTATGCTGCAATAGATGTAGGCTGCCGGGGATTCCCATGATGCATCGAGTTTTTCCTTTTCACCTTCTCACTCACTATGTGTTAATAGACCTCTCTGCACTGAATCATACTTGTTATTAATCTCTGTCTCTCTTCCACAGCATGTCTTTATCCTGTCTTCCTTCTCTCACCCCAACCAATCACAGCAGATGGCCCCGCCCCTCCCTGAGCCTGGTTCTGCTGGAGGTTTCTTCCTGTTAAAAGGGAGTTTTTCCTTCCCACTGTCGCCAAAGTGCTTGTTCATAGGGGGTCATATGATTGTTGGGTTTTTCTATGTGTGTATTATTGTGCGATCTAGTGTACAATATAAAGTGCCTTGAGGCGACTTCTGTTGTGATTTGGCGCTATATAAATAAAATTGAATTGAATTAAATTGAATATCAAAAGCTTTTCTTATTCAACATTTTACTGGAATCGTCAAAATCTCACCTACAGCATCTATTTCCTTCTAGAACCTCAAACTTCTCTGTTAGCATCATGTACCCTTCCTCTTCCACTGCTGACACTATAACCAACTTATCCCATCCATTCAGCTCTTTGGCTCCTGTTGTGTGCCCACCTTATTACTTAATTAGGCAGAACACTCTGAATTAAATCAGGACATAAAGCATGGTCTTTATCTGGCTTTATTGAACTCTGTCGATCTGACAACTAGCCACCTAACGGGGCCGCACTCGGACAACAACATCCGGTTCAAAGGTCATCCCCTTAAGACATAGTCAAATATCAATACATGACATCCCCCTTTTCCTTAGATTCAAACTTCAGTCTTAATAACTTTGATGTCTTTTTTTTTTTTCCTCAACATTGAACATTCTTTCTTGTCTTACTTTCTAACAATTATATTTTCTAATTGTCTCACCACACGTACCCTTTTTCCAATATATACATGGACACATACACATTTGAACTTGCAACTTGAAACTTAACCATTTTAAGTTACCTCTTCAACTTAACATATTATAGTTTATTTCACCACAAAATCACGAAACCTCTCAGGTATCTTTTTAACCCTCTGTGATCTACTTGATCTCTCTGGCCCCTGGGAGCCCTCTTGTGGTGTTGGAGTGAAGGTGTCAGTCTTTGTGGGTGTTTCACCTTCCTCCCTTTCAGGTATTGTGTTTTGTTCGTAGTGTCTTTCTCTGGTCTCATTTGTCTCGTATTTCTTCACATGTGTCGTGTTCCGGTGATAGCGAGCTCCGGTTGGTGATTCAATAATGACTTGGTTTCCAGTTCTGCTTACAACTTTGTGTGGTGTTGCATTGAATGGTGTTGTAAACTTGTCCACTTTGTCTTGTTGAACCAGCACTGTGTCTCCTGTGTCAACGTTTGAATACTCAGCTCCCCATCGTTCATCAGCAGAAATCTTTGATTTTCCTTTCTGTTCAGCGTCTCTGTCACGCACGTCCAACTCCGTTGTTTTCGCCTCACTGATGTTCGGTAACTTTCCTCTCATTTTGCGGTTGAACAGGAGTTCTGCTGGACTTTTGCCCGTGGTTGGATGTTCAATGCTGCGATACACTGTTACATATTTTCTTAGCTCTCGCTTCCAGTCAAGTCCTTCGGCTTGTGCGATCCTGATTCTTTTCATTAATGATGCATTTTGACGTTCCACTTCCCCATTTGCTTGAGCCCATTTTGGCGTAGTTCTTATATGTCTGATTCCATTAGTTTCACAGTATTCTCTGAACAACTCAGATTTGAACTGTGGGCCGTTATCAGATTTGATGGTAACTGGTAGCCCATGTCTGCTAAATATGCAGTCAATAGAGTCAATGACTTTTTCTGCAGTTGTAGATGACATTACATCATACTCATAGTACCGACTGTAGTAATCTACCAGCACAAGTATTGAGTGGTTCGAAGGTAACGGTCCCAGTAAGTCTACCGCCACATCTCGCCATGGTCCATCCGGTAAAAGTGTGTTTCTCAGTGGTTCAGGTGGATCTGGTCTGGCTACTATTTGACATCCGTGACAAGCTTTACAAAATTTTTCTGCAGCTTTGTCCATCCCTGGCCACCAAACTTTTGTTCTGAGACGTTGTTTGGTTCCAGCAATTCCTAAATGACCTTCATGAGCTAGTGACAGTGCTTGAGCTCTGAGGTTTTCTGGCAATACAATGCGAGTTCCCCGCAAAACTATGTAGCCAATGACACACAGTTCATTTGCAATGGGTGCATATGCTTTGCATTTTTCAAAGTGTCCATTTTCAATAGCTTTTCGCACTTCTGTTAATTCTGAGTCTGTAGCAGAGGCTTCTTCAACCTCTCTTGTTGTGAGTGCTTTTGGAGTAGCATTAACTGCGACAAATCTCACATATTCTTCCGATTCATGCTTGTGTATCTCTTTTGACGTGGTGTCAGAGAGCAGTCTTGACAGTGAATCTGCTATGTTTTGTTTTCCCGCAATGTGCACTACTTTAAAGTCATATGGTTGCAGTCTGAGAACCCATCTTTCTATGCGTGCACAAGGTTTAGATCTCTGGCTGTATATGACCTCTAATGGCTTGTGGTCTGTGATGAGGTCAAACTTCCTGCCATACACATATGGATGTAGTCTCTCACATGCCCATACCAGTGCTAGGGCTTCTCTTTCTGTTTGAGAATATCTTCGCTCACAGTCTGTTAAACTCCGACTCACGTAGCACACTGGTACCTCTTCTCCGTTCTGTATTTGTATTAGCACTGCGCCTAAGCCTACAGGGCTTGCATCTGCTATGACTCTGGTTGGGGCTTCTTTATCAAAATATGCTAGGGTACCTGCTCTGGCTAACTCAGTCTTTAGTCTTTCAAACGCTTGCTTTTGTTCTGGCCCGAATGTGAAAATAGTTTCTTTTCGAGTTAAACGTCTGAGCGGTTCAGAGAGTGTAGCAAACTGTGGTATGAACCTGCTACTGAAACCTACCAGTCCGAGAAAGCTTCTCACCTCAGTAGCATTCTTCGGTTCCCGGGCTTCCACCACAGCTCTCACTCTTTCTTCAGTTGGGCCAATGCCTTTCTGCGTCAGCAGTATTCCCATGAACACAAGTCTGTCCATGTTGAACTGACACTTCTCTGCGTTTAGTGTCAGGCCACAGTCAGAGAGTCTCTTCATCACAGCATGCAGGCGCTTATCATGGGTTTCCTGGTCTGGTGCATGTATGATTACATCATCTGAAATGTTCGTAACTCCTTCAATGCCAGCTAGTGCATTGGCGATCTCATGCTGATATTGCTCACTAGCTGATGAGACTCCAAATATTAGCCTTTTGTATCGGTACACTCCATTGTGCACTGCAAATGTAGTTATCTCTCTTGACTCCGGGGTAAGCTCTAGCTGATGGTATCCCCACTTGAGATCGAGTTTACTGAAGATTGCAGAGCCGTTTAGTCCTTGCAAGATTTCATCCACAGTGGGTATGGGGTATCTTTCCCTGATTATTGCCTCATTTGCTTTTCTCATGTCTAAGCACATTCTGATATCTTTGTCACATTTCTTTGGGAGCACCACTACAGGATTTACCCAAGGTGTAGGTCCTTCTACACGTTCTATGATGTCCATGTCGATTAGTTCATTGATCTTTTTCTCCACTGCATCCCTCAAATGATAAGGTATGCGCCTCAGTGGCTGTGCTACTGGTTTCACATTTGGATCAATGTACAGGCTGATCTGTTTGGTGTTTAGCTTTCCTACTCCTTTGAACACTTTTGGATACTTTTCTTTAAGAGTGTGCTTTAAATCTGTGACAACCGCCACGTTTTCACCTATTTTCAACACTCCTAACTTTATAGCAGTCTTTTTCCCCAGGAGTGGTTCACCATTACCTCTAATCACAATAAATTCAGCGTCTTCAGTCCTGTCACCAATCTTGATTTCACATCTGAATGCACCTTTAACCGTGAGTGCCTGTGCTGAGGAATATGCATATAAATTCCTCTGCTCTTTGGGTACATATGAGTGACATTTTATCTTTTTAGCTTTTAGCTTTTCCCATATGTTTTCTCCCATCACATTACTTGTAGCTCCAGAGTCAACTAACATTTTCAACTCTATTCCCCCAACAGAAAAGGTAAGTTTCTCAGGCACATTATCATGATTTACAGTAAATGCATAATCATCTTGTTCAACAGCATTCACATTTTGTTTCTTTTGTCTTTTTGTACGACACATTTTTGAAAAGTGGTCCTTACCATTGCACTTGTGACATGTTTGTCCTCGTGCTGGGCATTTGGGATCTTTGCCCATGTGGTCAGTATAACCACACCTGTAACACTGTCTGTCTGTTTTATTGTCATCTTTCATTTTTCCTTTTGGTCTGTTGTTCTTCTCTTTCTTTGCTGTAAAAATCCGGCTGACCGTGTCCTCTCCTTTCTTTTCCCCGGCAACGCTCATCGCCGCCATCTGCTCCTCCACGCGTTCACAGTGTGAAGCCACCTCCAACGTGCGAGTTAGAGTTAAGCCTGGACCCTCCTCAAGCAGCTTTCTCCGTACATATTCAGAAGTGCATTTACTCAAGATAGCGTCCCTTATCTGGTTATCATTGTCACCTTGAAAGTCACAGTCTTTTGCAGCTCGCGTTAAACGTGTACAAAATTGTTGCACAGTCTCACCTGGTGTTTGGGACAATTTGTGGAAAGTTTGGCGTGCGTATGCTGCATTCACTTGAGGAACAAAATAAGTGTTGAGCGCAGTCACCGCAGCGGCGTAATCCGTCGCTTCTCCCGTCTGTGGTAGAGTGGAAAAGACGTCCTGCACGTCCTGTCCGGCCAAGTGCAGTAAAAGAGCGCGTCTCCGCTGTCTGATTGCGTCCGTAGCATTATCCGTTAAAATAAGACCTTTCCCATCAGCAAACAACTCGAAGGATGTTAACCACCGCGTCCATCTCGGTCCGAGCGTAGCTGGATCAGTGTAGCAGGCGAACGGTTGAATACCTGACTTTTCCATGTTAGCCCACAAGTTTTCGCTAACACCGTGCCGCCGCTGGGTCTACTTCTCACAAAAACAAATCCTTGTTTATGTCATCCTCGTCGCCATTGTTGTGTGCCCACCTTATTACTTAATTAGGCAGAACACTCTGAATTAAATCAGGACATAAAGCATGGTCTTTATCTGGCTTTATTGAACACTGTCGATCTGACAACTAGCCACCTAACGGGGCCGCACTCGGACAACAACATCCGGTTCAAAGGTCATCCCCTTAAGACATAGTCAAATATCAATACATGACAGCTCCCCATAAAACTCACACTGTCAGCTGTTTGTGTCAGTGGTGAGGAGAAACACACAGATTATTAAATAGATGCACCCGTGTAGCGTGCTGGCTAAACCCAGTAAGATCTGGGTAGGAAGAGGCAATCAATATATGACTATTAGGGACACAATAAGAAAAATTATATATATTATGGATCATTTTTTATACTCCGTGGAACAAGACAGGGATGCCCACTCTCCCCACTCCTCTTTACCTTTCCACAGAACCTTTAGCACAGTCTATACATCAAAACTACTCCTTTATCACTGTCTCCATAGCATGTACAAAACACCATATTTCATTATACGCCATTAACACCATTTTGTGCTAACGTGAAATGGCACTAATGGAGATTTGCCACATTAATGCAGTTATGGAGATTAACGCTGACAGCACTAATTCCATTTATTGAATTTAAACCCATTGTCTCTCATTTCTAGAATTACTATGGCCTACAATTAGTTTAAGGACAATTTCTGAAGAATTATACTATCAGATCCTGAATTTAAATTTAACATAGGAGTTTTATACAAGTCATGTAATTCACAAGTAGACCAATGATTATGGTTAAATAAGCAGTCCATGAGCTTAATGTGGGTCAGATGTCAGGAGGCAGAGTTCAGGAGTCTGACGGCTGTAGGGAAGAAGCTGTTCTGGTACCTGGTGGTCTTAGTCCGTTGTTTTTTTTACTTGTTTTATTTTCAAATTGATTAATTTGTACTTTATCGTTTACAGTAGGATTAACTTTGCTGTGCCTTCCACAAAACTGTCTGTATATTTTTATTTATGTAGGAAGCATGGACTCAAAAATAATGGAGGTGGCTGCTCTGGGTCGACCTTTCACCTTAGGGATGCTCTATGATGCCCGGAGAGATAAACTCATCCCAGGTAACGTGTGACATGTTTAGATTCTCAGTCTATATCCACTGTATCCACACTGAACATCTGGACAGCAAAATCTCACATTTTTATCACAGACGTGTCTTCTTTTACTCACCCCTGAACTCAGTTTTCATTCTATAATCAAAAGTTCACATCTGATATTGGAAAAAATACCAGGTTTATTAAAGTGTAATTTTTTGTTTTGATTGGTTTGACCTGAGAGAAATTTCCAGACATTCAATTACTTCAAACATCCACAATAACATCTGGTTTCCATTTTTGGTTGTGAATTATAATCATACTGTATGTGAATTCAAAGGTGGAGCACAGGTAGGTACAGTTTGTTCTCCAAAATATCAGGACAATGTGTTTATTGAACTGTTGTAAAAGTGAAAAGCAAAAATTCTGATTGAACTTCATAAAATTGGGGGTGGGAATTTAACGCGTTAATCGCAATTAATTAATCTTTTAAAAATGCTTTAAAAAATTTACACATTTAATCACCCTTTGCAATCCAAGCAAAGGGGAACTTTTGTCAATGCATGATTTCCTGGTATATCGATTATTATTATTATTATTATTTAACATTTTTCTAAGAAAAAAAAATTGATAACTGTAAACCACCACGGCAGACCTGATGATAATCACGTGGTTGCTGTAACAGTACATAAAACGGCTGCAGCTCTCCTGCTGCCAGCTGTGCACATCACCACCAACAAAAACAACACAAGCAGAGCACAGGTTTCAAGCTGGCGAGGCGTGATTGCAGATGCCGTGCGGGCCGATGGTGATTTTTCGTTTTTATGGGCCGATGATTTTTTTTGTAACGGTATAAACAATGAGAGGTGGTGGATGGTCCAGATGCTGGTCGATGTGTAAAAATAAGTCAGTTTTTTGGTGGTGGCTGTGGCGGAGCTTCCACAGAGGCCAGCAGGTGGATGAGGGAAAGGGGAGGCAGGAGGAGCAGAGACCCGAGGCGGCCGCCGGTCCGAGTGTCAGGTGAACTGAACTTCAGGTAAGAAGTTATGACCTGCAGTCTATCTGGGTCAGATATAAACCAAGTTTAGTTTATTTTCGTTGTGCTGACTTTTTACAGTCAGTTACAATAACTCGTACTGCGTACTAGCTAGCATGACGGAGTTTCTATACAGCTGGGTGGGTGCTATGATGTTACTGATAGTGAACTTTATTTTATTCATAAGGTTAGTTAGTAGAGTTGCCAACCGTCCCGTAAAAAGACGGAATCGTCTCGTATTCAGAGGAAATATTACGCGTTTCGTATTGAGCTGAAAAGGAACACAGTTTGTCCCGAACTTCAGCTACAATGAAAAAAAGACACAAAGCTGGATTTATTCTGTGTCTTTACTGCACAGCTGCCTCTTCTTCTCTCATTCTCTCCTGTTTCTACTTCAATCATGAAACTGATCAATGATCAGCTGATCGGCTTTTCTCTCTTGTTTGTTTATCATCCACTTTGCGCCAGAAAGAGGAAACCAGCAGATGTCGCGTTAAACAACAGCAGCGAGTTTAAGCTTGATCAGCTGTTGTTAGAATTTATTTAATATTAATTTCTAGTATCAGCTGATGTTTGCTGGAGCCACAGCTGTAAAGCTGCTGGTCATGATGTCGGTTTGGATATGTGGTGAGAGGGAAACATGAAGATGAAACCAGGAGATGTCCTTACTGAATCATCAGAGCTGAACAGGTGATGGAGAAACAGGTTTACCTTTTAGGTGACATGGATGAGTTGAAGGGAAGTTATGAACTGTTTCTGAGAGACAAATAACACCAGGATCCTTTTCTAATTTCATAAAATGTTATTCAGCTGCATTCCTACAAGAGGGAGAAAATCTTTCATCAATCTTTCAACAGCTGCAGTAACTCTTTAAAATACAAGACAGAGTCAGCTGGATTCTACTTTTAACAGTTTACTGGCATTTAAAATTCTGCTTTGCTTTGTTAGTTTAGAATTATAATTATTATAATCATCAGAACTCTCTGCCTGGGAGGGATGTGAGGTGGGCAAATGAACTGAATCATTTCTTCAACAGATTTGATTCAGCCATGAGGCAGTCTCCAACATCGGCTGCAGACTCACCCACCCCCACTGCTGCTGTTCCACCTCTGACACCTCAGACACTTCACACCTCCTCTATTCACCCTGCTCACTCCTCCCCACCCCCAACAACAGCATCCAATACACAATCAACACAAGGCTCCAGCCTGTCTCTCTCAACCACCCAGGTTAGGAGGGAACTGAGGAGGATTAAAGCCAAGAAGGCAGCGGGTCCAGATGGCATCAGCTCGAGGGTCGTCAGGTCCTGCGCGGACCAACTGTGTGGTGTGATGGAGCACCTCTTCAACCTGAGCCTGAGGCTGGGAAGAGTCCCACAGCTCTGGAAAACCTCCTGTGTTGTACCAGTGCCAAAGACTTCACGCCCCAAGGACCTCAACAGCTACAGGCCGGTGGCTCTGACATCCCACCTGATGAAGACCCTGGAGCGGCTGGTCCTGGCTCAGCTTCGGCGCCTTGTGAGCTCATCACTGGACCCACTTCAGTTTGCCTACCAGCCTGGCATTGGAGCGGATGATGCCGTCATTCACCTCCTACATCGTTCCCTCGCTCACCTGGAGACCGCTGGAAGCACTGTGAGAATCATGTTCTTTGATTTCTCCAGTGCCTTCAACACTATTCTTCCCTCGGTCCTGAAGGACAAGCTGGAGAACTCTGGAGTGGACCATCACCTCACTACCTGGATTTTGGACTACCTCACCGACCGACCACAGTATGTGAGGACTCAGGGCTGTGTGTCGGACAGGGTCGTCTGCAGTACGGGGCCCCACAGGGAACGGTTCTGGCTCCGTTCCTCTTCACCATCTACACTGCAGACTTCTCCCACAACTCCACCCAGTGCTTCCTGCAGAAGTTCTCTGATGACTCTGCTATAGTCGGCCTCATCACTGATGGGGACGACAAGGAGTACAGAGGACTGACTCAGGACTTTGTGGACTGGTGCCAGCTGAACTACCTCCAGATCAATGCCAGTAAAACAAAGGAGCTGGTGGTAGACTTCCGCAGGCACAAACATCCTCCACTGCAACCACTGAACATCCAAGGTATGGACATTGAGGCTGTGGACAGCTACAGGTACCTTGGTGTTCATCTGAACAGCAAACTGGACTGGACTCATAACTCAGACGCCCTCTACAGGAAAGGGCAGAGCAGGCTGTACCTGCTGCGGAGACTCAGGTCGTTTGGAGTGGAGGGCCCACTCCTGAAGACCTTCTATGACTCTGTGGTGGCCTCAGCCATCTTTTATGGTGTGGTCTGCTGGGGCGGCAGCATCTCTTCTGGGGACAGGAAGAGACTGAACAGGCTGATCCGCAGGGCCAGCTCTGTTCTAGGATGCCCTCTGGACCCAGTGGAGGTTGTGAGTGACAGGAGAGTGGTGGCTAAGCTGTCATCCCTGTTGGACAACATCTCCCACCCCATGCATGAGACTGTGACAGCACTGAGCAGCTCCTTCAGTGGGAGACTGCGGCACCCACGGTGTGGGACGGAGAGATTTCGCAGGTCTTTCCTCCCCACTGCTGTCAGACTCCACAACAAAGACTTTAACTGATCAAACACACACATCCACACATGTGCAATAACACTAATGTGCAATAATCTTTTCTGGCATCGTTGTATTTTTACTGAGTTGTATATAGCACTTGTATTCTATTTTTATCTTATTGCATATTTTATTCTATTTTATTCTATTCTGTACAGTTGTGTACTGTATTTATTCTTATTTTATTTTATTCTAATTTTTGCTTCATAACTTTTGCACTGTCCACTTCCTGCTGTGACAAAACAAATTTCCCACGTGTGGGACTAATAAAGGTTATCTTATCTTATCTTATCTTATTATTATTAGTAGCAGTTGTAGTATTTCAAAACTGAAGTATAAAGGATGTTACATTCAGTATAAACCAAATAACTTCTTCTGGCTGGACGCATCTTAATGAAAAAATATGAGTATATATGCAAATAAAATGTACTGCATTAAGTAAAATTAAAACACAGTGTACACTCTGGTGCTGATGTTTCTAAGGACTCGTTTTTTTCCCTCTTAACCTTTTTGTGGATCTCATGTCTTAAAGGTGTCACACTGTGGGATAATAAAACTCTGCAGGAGAAGTCAGTGGAGAATAATCAGCACAGCAGTGAGTTTGAAGTCAGTGCGACTGATTCTATTGAAAACAAGTCATCACTGCTGGATGTTAATGCTTCACTGAAGGCCAGTTTCATGAGTGGACTCATTGAAGTTGGAGGATCAGCCAAATATCTGAATGATAAGAAGAAATCTCACCATCAGAGTCGAGTCACCCTTCAGTACAAAGCTACCACCAAATTCAAACAGCTGATGTTGACTCCTAATGAAACCAAGAACACTCAAGAAGCAGAAAATGTGAAGAATTTGGCGACACATGTAGTCACAGGAATCCTTTATGGAGCAAATGCTTTCTTTGTGTTTGACAGTGAGAAGTTAGATCCTAAAAACATTCAGGACATCAAGGGAACCATGCAAACGGTGATAAAGAAGATCCCCTCATTTAATGTTGACAGGAAAGTTGACATCAAGCTGAGTGATGAAGAAAAAGCTGTGACGGATAAATTCACCTGCAAGTTCTATGGAGACTTCATCCTTGAAAGCAACCCTGGAACATTTGAAGATGCAGTGAAGACATACATCCAACTTCCAAAACTACTGGGAGAAAACAGAGAAAACTGTGTTCCACTGAAGGTCACACTGATGCCTCTGAAGATTTTAAATCCAGAAGCTGCTGAGATGATGACTGGTATCAGTGTTGGACTTGTTAGAAAGGCTCAAGATGCTCTGAAGGACCTCTATAACCTGGAATTAAGATGCAATGATCTGCTGGAGGACAGAGTGGTGAGAAACTTTCCACAGATACAAGAAAAGTTGAGCAGATTCAAGAAGCTCTGTGAGTATTTCAGATCTTCACTCCAGGAAACAATGGCTGAGAAACTTCCCTCCATCAGGGCAGGTGAGGAAGATGAGCAGGAATTAGTGAAAGTGTTTGATGACAGAGACAAGTCACCGTTCAGTCAGGAGAGATTAACCAAGTGGATCAAAGATGAAGAGAGAGAAGTCACCATCATCAGGTACTTTGTAGACATGATGGAGGGAGCAAAGATCATCTCAGATCAGTCTGAGCTGGACAGAGAGGTGTTTAAACCAGGAGTAGAGGAAGTTCTCTGCTTTGTTTTCACCTCCCTGAAATCCACTGACCCATATCTGCAGAACATGTCTGACTACTTGGAGAAAAAGAAGCTGGAAGGTACTGATGGTAACACTCCACCTACCCAGGACCAATGGTACTTCTCAGATGAAGTTAGAGCCAAAATGAAAGAAAAGACAGAAGCTGTGAAGAACTGCAGCAGACTGTTTATAACAGCCACTGAAAATGACAAATACAAAGGAGCAACTATCTACCACTACAGGAACACAAACCTGGTCACTGATGGTTTCTCAGGACCTGATGCCACTGATGTGGAAAACGTAACAAACAGAAGAGATCTAATGTTGTGTAAGTAACAAAATAATACTGTTTCATCTTCAGATTAGCTGAACTGTTTAAAGTGAAATTATTCCCATTTATTTTAATTTAATACTGCAGAATCGATACCAGGATGACTTCCTTCATTAAGTCATACTGGGTGCTGTAATTGTTCTTCCTCTTAAAACTGGCCATAAAGATGTGCACAAATAATTAAAATGTCTCAGGTTTCTCTTATTCAGGTTAAATTTGTCTTTGAATAAAAAATATGGGTCCAGCATGTTTCATTGAGAAACAAAATTCTTTAAATGCAGAAAAATAATGTTGGTGAAGAACAATGACCTGCAGATTGTATCCATGTCACTGAAATCACTTTATTAATGTCTGATTCAGCAGTATGAACAGGAACTATTAAAGCAGTGCTGTCAGTGGATCAGTCTGATTGGTTTAGGTTCTTAAACATGTTGTTGCATTTATTAACAACAGTAACTTTCTGTTAATAAAGCCTTTTAATGTTTAGGCTGAACTGTGATTCTGATCAGGTCTCAAAGGCAGCACAGTGTGAAACACAGAATCAGAGAAACACGCAGATAAAATCCATCATCATAATCAAACTCAGACAAGCTGAGGTTTGAGGACAGAGATCTGACGTGTTAAAAACAGACTGCAGATCTGCAATGGACAGATTAACGAGGAGTCAGTGACATCATCATGAATAATGAATTTGATCAGGTCTCGTTCTCTCCATCAGATGCCTGTGGTCTCACCCTGGATCCAAACACAGTAAACAACAACCTCATCCTGTCTGAAGGAAACAAGAAGCTGACAAACGGAGAGTTGCAGTCGTATCCCGACCATCCTGAGAGATTTGAAGTTTGGCCTCACATTCTGTGCAGAGAGGCTCTGACTGGGCGCCATTACTGGGAGGTAGAGCTGAATATGAACAAAGGTGCAGATGCTGCTGCTGCTGTTTGCTACAGAAAATTAGAGAGAAAGGGACGAGGTAGTTTGACTGGGTTCGGGTGGAATAACATCTCCTGGTCTTTGGGCTTTAAATGGGACCCAGACCCAACTTTCTATGCAGAGCATGATAGTAAGACCACTAAACACCCGTTTCCACCTTCTGGCTGCCCCCGACTGGGAGTGTATCTGGATTGGCCTGCAGGGACTCTGTCCTACTACACAGTCTCATTTAATAAACTGAGTCACATTCACACCTTCAGGACCAAATTCTCTGAGTCTGTTTTTCCAGCCTTCAAGGCCTGGACTAAAAACAGCTCCGTGTTGCTCTGTCTGTAAACTTGATGACACATTATTTAGTTTAATTCAGTCCAGCTTTTTACACCAGAGCTGTGTTAAATGTGTAGAGTCCCATCATGTCGGTCACATTTAGTTATTTACTATATGACAGCCAATCAGCCTGTATGATCACAGCTTACAGCCACTCAGAGCATCTTTTCCTGAAATTAAAAGATTGTTTTTGCTGGACATATTTGGAGTTCACATAAATGGGGCCTCACATTAAGAGATAGAAATGTTTTGTTTTATCCACCTGCACATTTCCATGGTTTCCTGCATTTGTGTTGTTTGACCCTCAGATTGATTGAAGCTATCCTTTTCTCTCTTTTTGTGCTTTATGCTTTCATTGATCCTGCAGTTTAATCCTGATTAAAGCCTTTAAATATTTCATGATTTGTTAATCCAAGCGTTTTTTTTCTTTGTAATGATTTGATGAGATTCTGCTTTTTCTTTGTATTATTTTCTTCCTGAGATTAGAATGAGTGGAAGTTAAAATAATTTGTCTGATGTTTTAATTTTAACTTGTTGCATTTGATCAGCTGATTAATTAGAAGACATTTATTCCATTGTTATATCTGAACCATTTTTATTGTTGTGGCTGACTTCATATTTCTTCACATAATAAATGGTCTGATTGATAATTTGATTGATATTCAGACATTTGACTTGCATGGTGAATTCTCATGTAAATCTATTTAATTTCAATAAAGTTAAAAAAACTAAACAAATCATATGAATGCATTTATTTCATATACCCTCATGTTTTAGATACATTTTACCTCATTTATTTTCCTTTACTTCCCTTTTTTTTTTAGACATTTTCAGATGTTTTTATTTTCAGAATTTTGTGACTAATGTGTGATTGTTCCAATAAAATGTTAATAGAAAAGTAACTTTGAGTCCAATGCAACTTACAGTGTTTCATTTTGTTTCACCAAAGGGAAAAATCCCAAAATATTCAGTTTACATGTTTTACACGTTCTAAATTTACAGAGATAAAAGCTTGAAATTTTCACTGGCTTTTCTCACCATCATGATGAATCAGAATCTGTACTTTGGGACAGACTGACTGACAGACTGTACGAAATGAAATGGCTGTCAATGGATGGATGCAAGGATATTGATGGTTATACACTTGTGCAGCACAGAGGATGTATGTTTTGTCACAAGACATGAAATTATAGCTGATTTTTCAATAAACTTCAATACACTTGATTCTGTTCATCTGGACGGAGCGTTTTCAGTGGGAGAAACGTTTCATCATCATCCAGGTGACTTCTTCAGTGTCAGCTGACTGCAGGTTTGCTACCTTACAAACAGTTTTCAGTTTTTGGTTTTGTGAGGCTGCTACAAGACAGAAATGGACTAAACATACAGGTACCTGTGAAAAAAGATGTTCCCATAAATGGCATTAGTATATTGGATAAAAAATGAAGTAACACATTTATTAGGAATATGACTCATTGTCCTATAACTCCTCGCTGTCAGTTTTTTGGAACAATAACTTCACCAATATTAATTGGTCACTGATATGGACTTACAATGAAAAGTATTTTATCACCACTTATCAATCAACATGTATTTCAACTATACTGTGGCATGAGAATGAAGTTACAATATAAGGAGGTTGTTGTTTTTTTAAAGGTAAAAATAACCAGAATACTCATTCCTTTATTTTGATATTTTGAAATTTTATTTGGAAAATGTTACATTCCTAAGTGTAAGTGGTCTAATACAAAACCCCAGTTACCTCAATTCAATGCTGAACTGAAAACCTGCCTTGGGACATGTACCACTCCTATATTCTACACTGTAGAATGATAGAATACTTTAATAAATAAAAAAAAGACAAATCAATCAATCAAACCTTTATTTGTCACATGCAAAGTTTGCACCTGCAGTGAAATTAGAGAAATGATAGAAATATCTACACTTGGTTGGACATATTAAATGTAACATGTCTAACATTATGTTCATTGTATTAATAAATTAAATGAATTTAATAAAAATTGCAGAAGTCAAATTTAAGTCAGTTTCAAATACTGAGCTTGAGTAAACATTAAAGGTGCAATAATTTCTATCTGATATCGCTTTATATCTTGCTACACTACATTTATCTGAAAGCTTACTTATATGGGCAAAGAAAAATCACAAGCTGCAATCATGTTTCTGGTAGAATTAGGGTACTGGGTAGGTAGGAAGAGGCACTCAATATACTACTATTGGGGACACATTAAGAAAAAATGTATATTATGGCAGAGGTGTGGACTCGAGTCACATGACTTGGACTCGAATCAGACTCGAGTCATTAATTTTATGACTTTAGACTTGACTTGAAAAAAGGTTGTAAGACTTGTGACTTGACTTGGACTTTTATACCAGTGACTTGGGACTTGAATTGGACTTGAACCTGTTTACTTGAAAAGACTTGATATTTTACCCAAATCTAAAATTTAACATACATATTATATAAAAAGTGCAGACCATTAATTTACTTTATTCATTCATTCATTCTTACCACACTCCGTATGTATGTGAGCGTGAGCTGTAGCACAGCCAATCAAATTAACCAGATTTAAAAAAAACAAAAAGAAAAACGCTCGAGCCAAAAATGCTGCCAAGAGTAATTTCTTTCGGGTACATAAACTACGAAGTAGTCAACAAAAAAAGAAATGCAATATGCAAAACATGCAAGAAGAGAATCACAGACGGAGATGGAACAACCTCCAACTTTGTCCGACATTTGAAGTTGCATAAAGAACGGTAGGTGGTGCTTTTTTTGCTACGATGAGACAGCTGACTTAGCTAACTTCATCTTATTAGCAAATGTTCTCCGGGCTACGTTGATGATACTGTTTGGCTTTAACAGGTATGATATGTTTGTCATGCTATTTTAAATCCAAGAATAACATGCAGCTTGTTAGCTCAGAATTGTCGGGGAATGGTGAGCAGGGTCCGTTTCAGAAAGTGGGCTCTGTAGCTGTACTCAGGGAAGAGAGTTTCTCTCCGTCTCCTCCCCATCAATAACCCTGTAGATTTAACTCAGTTTAGACTGACAAATATTTATTTTACCATCACATCACAATTCAAAATCACTGTGTTTAATTTGCAATTAGTGTATGGTCGTGTTTAACTTTTGCATGTCTGAGCCAGGGAAATTTTTTTTGGTTAGAAAATCTGGCCCACCTTAGTGTGTAATTGAGTAGTCCTGCTATACATGGCCTTTTTCTTCTGTCATTTATGTCAATACATCAAATAAAATACTTTGATCTTATGTTATTAGCTGTTGTTTATTTGCAAAGGTCAGTTATTCTTAACAGGAATGCTAAACATTGCTTATTAGAACTGTATGCAGAGTTTTGAGAAAAGTGTCTTAATAAATAATTTTTATATTTTTTTTATTTATATTTTTTATTGTCTGAAAACTATGAGGGCTTAAGTGTTAATATTTATTTAGGATTATTAGGATCAACTTAAAGTCAAATGCAATTCATGAATGGCTGTAATGGAATTTCTGACATGAGTCTAATATGCTTACCTCTATCAGATTTGAAGAATACCAGATGAAAAAGAGGATCACAAATGAACCTCAACAGCCTTCCATATCACAGTTTATGGACACTTGTGCCGGACAGTACAGCATGACTCATCCACAGCAGAAAGCTATCACGAATGCATTATTAAGTGACTTGATTATTGGTTGCAACCTGCCCCTTTCTATTGTGGAAAACAAGAATTTTCGGCACTTTCTGACAGTAGTTGACAGAAAATGTCGCAGTATGTCGCAGAACAATTATATCAAAAACAGAGAACCTCGCTGCTGAAAAATGTTCAATGTTAAAAACTCAGTTGAGCGAGACTGATCATGTTTCAGTCACTGTGGACATTTGGTCAGACCGAAGGATGCGGGGTTTCCTTGGTATCACTGTGCACTGGATACAGAAAGAGACAGAGCGGATGCAGCTAAAATCCAAACTGCTGGCCTTTGACCGCTTCAAAGGATTACACACTGGTAAAAGAATCTGTGAGAAATTTGAAGCTATATGTGACGAATACAACATCAAAGATAAACTATATTATTAGTGACAATGCTGCCAATATGCGGAAAGCATTCACTGTTTGCTTCCCCACTGAGCAAGGTGAGGAACATGATGATGATGGTGATCATCTTGACGACCCAGAGCTCTGGCACGACTTAACCTTGGAAGATCAGGAAACAGTAGGTGCTGCTATGGCAAAGACACAGCGCCTGCAGTGTTTTGCGCACACACTTCAGCTGGTGGTGAGAGATGGTTTGTCAGAGACCAAAGTGGCATCTCCTTCACTTTCAAAGTTATCTAAGCTCAGCTCTCTACTGCACACAAGCACAACATTCAAAGATGTGTTTGAAGCTGAATTTGGTGAACAGAAAGGGATCCCTGCTGCTGTAATCACAAGATGGAATTCAACACTGAGACAAGTAAAGGCAGTTCTCCAGTGTGAACATCTAAAACTCTGTGCTGTTCTTGAAATGGCTGGGCACAAGGAGTTATTATTCACAACACGAGAGTGGAACCTGTTGAAGGAGATGGTGGACATCTTGAAGCCTTTTGGAGAAGCAACAGATTTGACACAAGGTGAGAAAATAGTGACGATCAGTGCTGTTGTTCCATCCGTGCTGTCCCTCAGTCACCACCTTGAGAAACTGAAGCCTCAAGTCCGTTTCCTGAATGGTCTGGTCAGGAGCCTCCAAGCATCTTTGAACAAAAGATTTCTTGGAATCTTTATCAGTGTGCGAATGGCTAGAGCAGAAGATGGGATCACTGCCCCCTTTTCAGATCCAGTGTGCCTTAAAGCAGCTGCTTTGGATCCAGCATTTTCTCTGTTGTGGGTGGAACACCATGTGTTGGGCAGTTGTGACATAAAGACAGAGGTGACACAAAAAGTTAAAGGTAAAGATTGAATATAGTGTATATTTTTTCTGTATTTTTTGTCTAAAATTGTAATAAAGGCTCTTTTGCTGTTGTTAATTTGTTTTGCCAGATCTGATCCTGCAAGATGCGGCAGATCCTGCAAAGTCAGAGCAACCTGTGACTCCTGGTGAGGAACACCAAGAGGCCTGTGAAGATGGAGGACTCTTTGCTGCTTACTGTAAGAGGCAGAAGAAGGATGTGGGGAAGAGTCCAGCTCTACAGCTAAGTCACTACCTGGATATTGCTGATGGACAGAACGCCCTCTTGTTCTGGGCATTGAACAGGCAGACTCTTCCTTCTCTGTTTCATGTGGCCACCAGAGTTTTGGCAGTACCTGCATGTAGTGCTCCTGTGGAGCGAGTTTTCAGCTATGGTGGCATCATTCTACGGCCTCATCGTGCACAAATGACTGACAGACTTTTGGCCAATTTGGTCTTATGCAAACGCAATGCAGAATAGTTAACTGAAATAACTTAAAGTGCACATTCTTGTTCATTTATGTATATATATAAACCCAACACCCATCTTGCCCCTGCGGGCGGTTTATCCTTCAAGCTCGGGTCCTCTACCAGAGGCCTGGGAGCTTGAGGGTCCTGCGCAGTATCTTAGCTGTTCCCAGGACTGCGCTCTTCTGGACAGAGATCTCCGATGTTGTTCCCAGGATCTGCTGGAGCCACCCGCCTAGCTTGGGAGTCACCGCACCTAGTGCTCCGATTACCACGGGGACCACCGTTACCTTCACCCTCCACATCCTCTCGAGCTCTTCTCTGAGCCCTTGGTATTTCTCCAGCTTCTCGTGTTCCTTCTTCCTGATATTGCTGCCATTGGGAACCGCTACATCGATCACTACGGCCGTCTTCTTCTGTTTGTCTACCACCACTATGTCCGGTTGGTTAGCCACCACCATTTTGTCCGTCTGTATCTGGAAGTCCCACAGGATCTTAGCTCGGTCATTCTCCATCACCCTTGGGGGCATCTCCCATTTTGACCTCGGGACTTCCAGGTTATACTCGGCACAGATGTTCCTGTACACTATGCCGGCCACTTGGTTATGGCGTTCCATGTATGCCCTGCCTGCTAGCATCTTGCACCCTGCTGTTATGTGCTGGATTGTCTCTGGGGCATCTTTACACAGCCTGCACCTGGGGTCTTGCCTGGTGTGATAGACCCCAGCCTCTATGGATCTTGTACTCAGAGCTTGTTCTTGTGCTGCCATGATTAGTGCCTCTGTGCTGTCTTTCAGTCCAGCTTTGTCCAGCCACTGGTAGGATTTCTGGATATCAGCCACCTCCTCTATCTGCCGGTGGTACATACCGTGCAGGGGCCTGTCCTTCCATGATGGTTCCTCGCCTTCCTCCTCTTTCTTGGGTTTCTGCTGCCTGAGGTATTCACTGAGCACACTGTCAGTTGGGGCCATCTTCGTGATGTATTCGTGGATGTTTCTTGTCTCATCCTGGACTGTGGTGCTGACACTCACCAGTCCCCGGCCCCCTTCCTTCCACTTAGCGTACAGCCTCAGGGTGCTGGACTTGGGGTGAAACCCTCCATGCATGGTCAGGAGCTTTCTTGTCTTTATGTCAGTGGCTTCTATCTCCTCCTTTGGCCAGCCTATTACCCCAGCAGGGTACCTGATCACGGGCAGGGCGTAGGTGTTGATGGCCCGGATCTTGTTCTTACCATTCAGCTGACTCCTCAGGACTTGCCTGACCCTCTGCAGGTACTTGGTGGTTGCAGCTTTCCTAGCGGCCTCTTCATGGTTCCCATTCGCCTGCGGGATCCCCAGGTACTTGTAACTGTCCTCTATGTCTGCAATGTTGCCTTCTGGTAGTTCAATCCCCTCAGTTCTGACTACCTTCCCTCTCTTTGTTACCATCCGACTACACTTCTCCAGTCCGAACGACATTCCAATGTCATTGCTGTATAGCCTGGTAGTGTGTATCAGTGAATCAATGTCTCGTTCACTCTTGGCATACAGCTTGATGTCATCCATGTACAGGAGGTGGCTGACAACTGCTCCGTTTCGTAGTCGGTATCCGTAGCCAGTCTTGTTAATGATCTCACTGAGGGGGTTCAGGCCTATGCAGAACAGCAGTGGGGACAGAGCATCTCCTTGGTAGATCCCACACTTGATGGTGACTTGTGCTATGGGCTTGGAGTTGGCCTCTAGTGTTGTCCGCCACATCCCCATTGAGTTCCTGATGAAGGCTCTTAGGGTCCTGTTGATCTTGTACAATTCTAGGCATTCCAGGATCCAGGTATGGGGCATTGAGTCATAGGCCTTCTTGTAATCAATCCAGGCTGTGCACAGGTTGGTCAGTCTGGTCTTGCAGTCTCGGCTGACTGTTCTGTCTACCAGTAGCTGGTGTTTTGCGCCTCTGGTATTCTTGCCAATCCCTTTCTGTGCCCCGCTCATGTATTGACCCATGTGCCTGTTCATCTTAGCCGATATGATGCCTGACAGGAGCTTCCATGTAGTACTGAGGCAGGTTATTGGTCGGTAGTTGGATGGGACCGGTCCCTTCTTGGGGTCCTTGGGGATCAGGACCGTCCGACCTTTGGTTAGCCATTCCGGGTGTCTCTCGTTAACTAGCAGCTGGTTCATTTGTGCTGCCAGGCGCTCGTGGAGTGCAGTCAGCTTCTTCAGCCAGTAGGCGTGAACCATGTCGGGCCCTGGTGCTGTCCAACTCTTCATACTGGAGACCCTTTCTCGGATATCTGCCACTGTGATGGTTACTGGACCCTGTTCAGGGAGGTCGCTATGGTCTGCCCTCAGATCCACTAGCCACTGAGCATTGCCATTATGGGTTGCATCCTTCTCCCATATGCTCTTCCAGTATTGCTCCGTCTCCAGCCTTGGTGGTGCTCTTCTCTTATTGTTCCCTTGCCACTGAGAGTACACCTTTGCTGGTTCTGTGGAGAACAGCTGGTTTATTCTCCTGCCTTCTATCTCTCTGGTGTACCTCCTCAAGCGGCTGGCCAAGGCTGTGAGTCTTTGCTTGGCAGTTTCCAAGGCCTCAGGTATGGACAGCTTCCTGTACTTCTTAGGCACCTTCTTTGTCGCGGCTTTCTGCAACTCCGATAGTTGGCTGACCTCCCTCCGTGCTACCTTGATCTTAGCCTCTAGCCTCCTTCTCCATGGAGGGTACTGCCCCTTGTGGCTGTTCAACTTGTAGCCAAGCATCTCACTGATCACTGCTGCCGTATTGTAGATCAGCTTGTTAGTGTCGGTAATCGTGGTTGTAGGTATCATCCGTAGTGCTGCATTAACATCATCTAGCAGATCTTCTGAGGGTACTTCACGTAATCTTGGTAACCGGCTACGGGGGATCCAGGTTTCAAGCTTGGCCATGATCTTATCTTTCAGGTCAGTTCCTCTCGCACTCAACAATCCTTCTCCTATCGCACTTGGGGCTATGTACCCAATCTCGGGTGGGGGTGATGATATCTCCCCCCTGACCTGGCGTCCTGACTCCTCCTTGCCGTAGCATTTATGTTGTACCTCGTCAATCTCTAGCTGTGAGAGCAGTCCCTTCTTTCGAATGTTGGAACACTGAGCTACTAGTTGTTTCGCCGTCATTGTGGATGTTGGGTATCGAAGAATCCATAGGTCCCTCATCCTATTCATGTAACCCCTTCTGCCAGGGTTACTTGCGTAGTAGCATTCCAACAACGCCCTGTTTTCGTCTCTTGCCCACCACACAAACACACATGTTCACACCTGTTCACACAGAGACTAGATGACAGAGAGAGGACAAGCTAATCACACCGCACTAAATTTACTGCGATGGTTCATTGTTTTGTACATAAGGAAATCTCAGCACTTTTTGTTTCAACAGGAAGTTCTACTTTTGCATTTTTCACTGAATGTTTATTCTGTGAATTTGTAATTTAGAGGAAGACTATTCTTGCAGCAAAGTTTAATTGAGCTGTACATTATAAAGGTGCAATTTCAGAATTAGTTTGTGCATACTTTGTAAGTTACTTGTTTCATCAGGTAATGAGATAAATACAGATTTAAAAAAGAACACATGGTCTATTATTTAAATCTCACATATAACTGCAACATTGTTTTTTTTTTTTTTAAAAAAGACTTGAAAGGACTTGAAATTCAAAGTTTTGGACTTGGGACTTGACTTGAAAGTTGTTTGTCTTGACTTACGACTTGACTCTGACTTGCTTGACTTTACTTGAGACTTGACTTGTGACTTGAGGATAAAGACTTGAGACTTACTTGAGACTTGCAAAACAATGACTTGGTCCCACCTCTGTATTATGGATCATTTTGAGAAAAAAGTTAAAATGTGCGCTCAAAATGCCTTATTAAAAAGTTAAATTCCTGAAACTTGCATACAGGCCAGTTTTCTTTCCAGCACTGTGCATATGTTAGTGAATTAGAGTCAGTCGTTTTGTGGTCTTGGTTATACTCAGACGTCCCTTTTCTTTTTTGTGATCCTCTGCGGAGAATTTACATTACAGTACATCAACTACACATGAGGGACTTCATAGAAGTATAGTGGAAATGACTGCTTGGCCATATTGTTTCCATTTTCACAAAAGAGTGTAATCACTACCGAAATCAACAACCTTGTGTAATTCAGGAATAGAAATATTGATAAATCCCAGACTTGTGTGTCACATACTCGTACACAGAGCCACTGATCTGATTTACAGATAATGTGACAGATAAACAGACCAAGACCACCAGCCCTGCAACAAACAACAAATGACCAAACTGAGGTGGATAGTGGATCATTGTTAGCATTATTTACACATTTACTGTAAAAATTTTAAAAACTTGCATGTTCAGTAATGCAGTTAATATATGTGTGAAAGCAACAACTGTGAGGGTTTTTATATGAACTACTATAGATAAAGGTTGGGTTTGATGTTTTTGGTCATTTAATTATTTACTTTTAATAAAATCGCTGGCTGCACTGGTTGGCAAGTATCCATAATTCCCTAGAACAGCAAAGTGGATGCTAAGTGTGGGCGTCAAAATATTACCTAATCCAAAGGGGAGTAGTGATATTGCATCACAGTAAGAAGGTCCTGGACTCAAATCCACACTGTTGGCTGTAGCATGCTTAGCAAAACTAAACATAGTGTACATGAGACAATGATCTATCAAAATAAAACAGGAATTAACTGATACAGAGATCAGGACTAATACATACATTTGTGTTGTCATTAAAGTAACAGACAGTAGAAAAAAGAACTACTTTTCTATTTTTGCCATTTTAGAATAGAATAGAATAGAAAAAAAAGTTGATTCTCATCTTTAACCCATGTTTTTGGGTTTAGGAGCGATGGCCTTAGATATCATGTAAGTGGCTGCTCTGGGACGACCTTTCACCTTAGGGATGCTCTATGAGACAAACTGATCCCAGGTAAATGTCAACTGTCCAAACTTACCAAACCAGTCTTTGTTTTTCTGACAGATTCAGACTGTATTAATACAAACCGTAACTTCCCACATATTTATTATTTTATATAATGTTTGTACAGCTGTTATGATTAATTATTATTAGTTATTACTGTCGTTAACCCAAACTAAAATCTTGAAAGCATAAACAGGAAATGTCTTGGTTTCATTCTTTCACTGTGACTCAGCAACATTCAGAAACGTTCAGGTACATTTCTCCTTTAACAAGGCGTTAGTTACATGAATGCACTGACCCCAGCATATTTTGAAACTGGACCTTGACAAATAAGAAGAGTCAGGAATCCCTTGTGTTAAGGGAAGACACATGGAGACCAGTAACGAAATCCAAGGAGCTGTGGGACTAGGAACGACGAGGTATCGAGAGGGGTTGTAAGAACCCAGCTGGGCGGCGTGAGTCTGCTTTATTACGGGTGCAGATAGGGCAGGCGGCTACATATTTCTTGACATCTTTTTCCAGAGATTCCCACCAAAAATACCTTTTAATGAGTGAGCTGGTCCTCCCGCCTCCTGGGTGACAGGCGACTCTGCCTTTGTGGACCCAATCAAACACCTTAGAACGAGCCGATGTCGGAACAAAGCGCCGGTTAGGAGGACCCGTACCAGGGTCTGGTTCCGTCTCCAGTGCATGGCGGATGTCCTCCTCCACCTCCCAGGTGATTGGGCCAACTCTGACTCCGGGCGGCAGGATGGTGTGAGCATCAGGCGGCTCATTCGCCAGATCAAACTGACAGGACAGGGCTTCCGGTTTGACATTGCAGGATCCTGGTCGATAGGAAATCAAAAAGTTAAATCGATTGAAGAACATGGACCAACGGGCTTGACGTGAGTTCAGCCTTTTGGCTGTGTGAAGGTAGGTCAGGTTTTTATGATCAGACCAAATGACGAATGGATGCTCTGCCCCCTCGAGAAAATGCTGCCACTCCTCTAGCGCCAGCTTAACCGCAAGCAATTCCATATCCCCCATATCATAATTTCTCTCTGCTGGGGAGAGGCGACGGGAAAAAAGGCGCAGGGTTGAAGCTTTCCAGCTGGGCTACAGACTGAGACAACACAGGTTTGCTGAGATCGTGATGGAGCAATGCTGGCACAGACGTGAACAGTTCTTTAATCTTGGAGAAGGCAGCTTCAGCTTCATTCACCCGTAGCTAGCCAGGCCCCTGTAGCTGGTGCAGCCGAAGATAGCGTAGGCCCCGCTAGCTGTTCCCCGGCAGACCCCAAGCAGCTGGGGAAAGAGGGCGGCTGGGTGACGGTGAGGAGGAAGCATAGTCTTAAACAGAAGCCCCAGGTACACCACCAACCTGTTCATGTGTCTAACAGTTTTTCCCCACTCGGCGACACACCCGCCGGGGGTCAAACTCTGGTAATTGGCGATTCTGTTCTCAGACATGTGAAGCTAGAGACACCGGCAACCATAGTCAATTGTCTTCCAGGGGCCAGAGCAGGCAACATTGAAGGAAATTTAAAACTGCTGGCTAAGGGTAAACGTAAATTCAGTAAAATCATAATTCACGTCGGCAGTAATGACACCCGGTTACGCCAATCGGAGGTCACTAAAATCAATATTGAATCGGTGTGTAACTGTTAGAGTGAATTGTTAAATGTTTGTCATTTTTATGCTTACCATCCCTACGAAAGGAATTTCACTGTCCCCCTCCCCAGATTCTCGAGGTTCTGGGTGGGGGGCTGTAGTCTTTTATTACAGGCAACATCCTTGTGAAGGTCTTTTTTGATGTAAGCTTCCTGCCCAGCAGGAGGTCACACACACACACACACACACATTCTTACTTACATACAGAAGTTCACACATATACATACAATGCCTTAGAACCATGTGGGCGTTGCTTTGCTGTGTTTTGTGTGAACTGTCTCTCAATAAAAGGCAGCGAGAGGAGGCCGGATTTGGGGTCATTTTCGTGCTGGACACAAATGAGGCCTCCCTTGCGCAAGTAATCGATCGAACGCTGTTGCCTTGTTTTCTTTCATGATGAATAAGTCTCTAGAACTAGCGGGTTTGTGGGAACAGACCCAACAGTAACTTTGCCAAAACAATGTCGGACTCTGTAGTTTTCTCTGGTCCCCTCCCCAATCAGACCAGGAGTGACATGTTTAGCCGCATGTTCTCCTTAAATTGCTGGCTGTCTGAGTGGTGTCCCAGAAACGATGTGGGCTTCATAGATAATTGGCAAACCTTCTGGAGGAAACCTGGTCTTGTTAGGAGAGACGGCATCCACCCCACTTTGGATGGAGCAGCTCTCATTTCTAGAAATATGGACCAATTTATTAAACCCCCCAAAATCTGACTATCCAGAGTTGGGACCAGGAAGCAGAGTTGCAGTCTTACACGCCTCTCTGCAGCTTCTCTCCTCCTGTTACCCCCCCAAAAACCCATCTCCATTGAGACTGTGTCAGCTCCCAAAAAGACAAAAAACAAACTAAAAACCAGCAACAAACAACTTAAACATAAAAAAATCACAAAGAAAGAACAATACAGTATCCACATCTGAACCAAAGAGTAAAACAGTGAAATGTGGATTATTAAATATTAGGTCTCTCTCCTCCAATTAGACTCAATTGGCTTCTCTCAAAATGTAAAAGAACCCACCCACCACTTTAATCACACTCTAGATCTTGTTTTAACATATGGCATAGAAACTGAACATTTAACAGTGTTTCCTGAAAACCCTCTGCTGTCTGATCATTTCCTGATAACATTCACATTTACAATAATTGATTACACAGCAGTGGAGAGTAGACTTTATCACAGTAGATGTCTTTCTGAAAGTGCTGTACCTAAGTTTAAGAATATAATCCACCCACTGTTATCATCTTCAATGGCCTGTATCAACACAGAGCAGAGCAGCTACCTGAACACTACTCCAACAGAGGTCGATCATCTTGTTAATAATTTTACCTCCTCACTACGTACGACTCTGGATACTGTAGCTCCAGTGAAAACTAAGGTCTCAAATCAGAAGTACCTGACTCCGTGGTATAATTCTCAAACACGTAGCCTAAAGCAGATAACTCGTAAGCTGGAGAGGAAATGGCGTGTCACAAATTTAGAGGATCATCATTTAGCCTGGAGAAATAGTTTGCTGCTTTATAAGAAAGCCCTCCGCAAAGCCAGAACATCTTACTATTCATCACTGATTGAAGAAAATAAGAACAACCCTCATGAATGAATTTATGCTTGCACTAATCTGAATGTTCGGAGGGAAATCAAACACATTTTACTCGCAGCACTCAAGCTCACTTACCTTTGTTTGAACGACGGCGAATTCACAACATGGAGGCTTAAAAATAGCCAAATGTTGTACCCAGTCCTTGGTGGATGTGCGCCTCCAGAGATTTATAATCGCGAAATTGGTTCGCTGTGTATGCGCTGACTCTACAGACAAGGTAACAAAATATATCAGGCTAAGTCAATAGCGGTTGGTCTTCAGGGTTTCTACTCCACTGCTGTTATTTCATACGGGTCCACATTTCCAATGCACGCTGTTTTTTTGCAAGGACCGTCTCTTTGCATCCGGACGCAATCTGTCTCTATAACATCCTTTTTCTTTTGCGCTGCTTTTAAGTGTGCTCCGTAGCAATCTTCCTTCCAACACAGTGCGTTTGTTTTGATTCGTGGCCTGCTAAAAAGGCGACGCGCTCCCACAATGCATTGCGACGTGACGTCAACTCCAAAGCCCTATACTTAGGCAGTATCATCAGAAGACATAGCATACATTTTCACTGCTATGCAGATGACACCCAGCTCTATCTGTCCATGAAGACAGGTAACACACACCAATGAGTTCAACTGCAGGAATGTCTTAAAGAGATAAAGACCTGGTTTACTGAAATTTGTTAAAAACAGGCTGTAGATCTGCAGTGGACAGACTAATTAGAAATCAGTCACATTATCATGAATGTGAATCTCTTTTTCTCCATCAGATGCCTGCAGTCTCAGCCTGGATCCAAACACAGCACACTGTGAACTCCTTCTGTCTGAAGGAGACAAGAAGGTGACAAGAGGAGAGAAACAGCCATATCCCGACCTTCCTGAGAGATTCAGTGAGGTTCCCCAGATTCTGTGCAGAGAGGAACTGGCTGGCTGTTGTTACTGGGAGGTGGAATGCAATACTTGTCTTGATACTTGGGTTGATGTAGGTGTTTGCTACAAACAACTTGAGAGGAAAAGAAACAATGATGCATGCAGGCTTGGAAATAATATTTCGTGGTGTTTTACTCACCATCCAGATCAAGGTTCAGATGAAAACCCTCTACGTTTCTGTGCAAAACATAATAATGAGTCCAAATATTACCCTGTTCCTCCTACTGGCTGTCCCAGACTGGGAGTGTTTCTGGACTGGGCTGCAGGCACTCTGTCCTTTTATTGTGTCTCATCTGACAAACTGAGTCATATCCACACCTTCAGAACTAAATTCTCTGAGCCTGTTTATCCAGCATTCTTCATCCACAATCAGCCAGAATTCCGTATCAGTAATAATACAGGACTCATGTCTGGTTTTTTTGTTTTACCTGTTATGGTAATGGTGAAGTTTCCAACTTCAGTTAAGCTGATGTTCTAATATGACAATTAAAAGTGTACAGTAACAGCATGACTTCCACAGCATAACTGGTTTGTATGAACTTTTCTTTCTTTTTGTTCTTCCTGTGATTTAATGCTGAAAAGCTTTTAATGTGTTCATGTTTTGTTGACTTTTGCAGGCATTTTCTTCCAGCTGATGTGAGATTAGAATCCAAGTGATGTAAAAATTCTTTGTCTGATATTTTATCCAATGTGTTGTATTTGATCAGCTGAACAGCTACTTAGAAATTATTCACTTTTATATTTGAAGAATTTTAATTTAGTCTGATTGTTACAGATGATTCTGACTTCATATATTTGATGTGTTGGTATTATATGCTCTTTATTGTTTGTTTGATTGTTATTTAGAGTTTTGACTTTAAGGTTGATGACTGATAATAATTTGTTCTGCATAAGTTGTGATTTGTTTTAGGGGGAAACTTGTTAGTTAACCATAAATAAAAAATGTAAAAAAGCAGGAATCATATATTATTTATACATTTAGCTATCCATGTGTCCTCAAATTTCTAACATCAATAAAAAATGTTTGGGAAATGAGTTTGCCTCTTTATTACTATATAGTATAGAGAAAATAAATATTATACTACTATAAACCAAGATTTTAGACATTCTTATCTGCTGATTGTTTGATTTAACTGATAAATATTTTTAAGTCATAAAATGAGGGAAAAATAACTAATTGTAGCTCACAGTGACATCTATCAGTGACAGTTAAAAACGCAAAGATGTTCAGTTCACACTGAATTCTTCCACAGCATGTCTTTATTCTGTCATCCTTCCCACTGTCGCCAAAGTGCTTGCTCATAGGGGGTCATATGATTGTTGGGTTTTTCACTGCATGTATTATTGTACGATCTACTGTACAATATAAAGCACCTTGAGGCGACTGTTGTTGTGATTTGGCGCTGTATGAATAAAATTGAATTGAGGTTAAAAAATCTTTGCAGTGTTAAATCTTCCTTTAAATTGTGTGGCTGTATCTATCCAAGTCTGTGTGTCTACTATATTGTCTACAGTCATGCTGCATGTTGATAATCGAGTGAATGAAAATGTTTCATGAGCTCTGTCTGGACGTGGCAGCAGCAGTTTGTGTGTTTGTGTTTCTTAAAAGAAAAAAGAAAAATACAAAAACCTTCAGTTCTGTTCATAATAAACCTTCCAGCATTTCCACAGGCTGTATGTATGGTCTGTCAGCTAGAATCTACAAAGCTGGAGTTCCACATATGAACGTTTTCTTATGAGAGAAAAAAAACGCAGCAGGAAACACTGTGATCTGTGCTCAGCGACGCCCTCTGCTGAACCAAACAGTGGAACAACAAAAGATGGTAAATGAAAAGCAGCTCAAAGCATGGCTTTAAAGAGATTCACTGAAACACACAACAATGTCCACATCTGCACTTTATAACAACATAAACCATCATTATAGGAATAAAACTTTATTTATAAAGCGTACACTACAAAGAGAAGGACACCAGGAACAAAACAAGCCGATCACTCAATGGAACGACACTGTCACGATTTGTGAGGGCAGATCATGTGGAGATGAGAGAATGAGGACCCAAATGCAGACACAGATACAGGGGAAGGTTTTAACTGAAGGCGAGCCTTTATTTATGGCTGTACGAAAACTCTACAACACAACAAGCGAAGGGGAACTGAAAAACGCTAACGAAACCTGAACTGGGAGAAGCTAACCAAAAGGAACGTAAAAAACAATGCAAAACCTGTAAGTCGGGAACGAGAAAGCTGAGGCATGGGAACACAGAGGAAACTCTTTGTTTAGAGGGTGATGAACAGAAGATCCAACATGTGATTGTGTGTGATGGAAAGCACACAATAAATACACAGAGAGGAACGAGAGAAATTCACAACAGGTGGGAGAAACAGCTGAACCTAATTAGACCTGACGAGACAAAGAGGAAGAAAACCTCGAAACACTGACTGTGAGACTCTCTAAAGTAAAACAGGAAACAACACGAACATCGAAACCAGGAACACTAGACAAAACACAATGAACACAAGGGAGGCACACAGACAAAATCTAAGGGCTGGAAAATCACAAAAGTATTAAAGGATAACTAAGGAGGTAGAAATACAAAAGACAAAACCACGAAAAAATACAAAATCCCAAAAAATTAAATAAACCAGACAGAGAAAGAGCAAATGAAAGCACTCAGACACACAGGGCTTACACTAACAGAGCACGCAGCTTGAAAAGCTTTACAAGCTAACTATGAGTTCACACTAGAAAAAGCTTAACTACAGCAAAGCTGTCTAAGGAAAGAAAGCTGGTTTGGATCAATGAAGCTGCAACATATAAACAGTTCAAACTGTTCTGTGAAAAGAAATCAGATCAAACTGACATGATGTAAACTTCATACCAGCATGTTCACTGCTGTGCAACTCAGTCGAGTTTATTTCAAACTGGGAAAGTGCAACGAGGAACAGATTTGGTCACACACACCTGTCAGTCTGATACAGTAAGTTAAACACAGCCTGGCTTTCTTTGTGTTAGCTGGCTTAGCAAAACCTAAAATTTCAGTCAGAGATAACAAGTATCACAAAGCTTGTTTTCAGATTTCTTTGTTAACTCTGGCTTTCTGCTTCAGGATCAAGCTCCAACCACCCTAATCAGAGACATTAGAATAGGTGATAGAGAAAATAGAGCTAGCTAATCTTATGGTCTGATCACCACAAGCACAAAAATAAATACTTGAAGTCAAACTCAGATACTTGCTCTGGACCCAGTTATGGGTGCAGCATTAGTTACCAGGGTGATACAGCCAGGTAAACAGAGAGCTGCCTTCATGATCAGGGACCACACCACTGCCACAATGACAGTCTGGTGTTTTGAGTTATTTTGAGTTTGAGTATTACTTTATATAACAGACATTTCCTGGTTGGTTCCTTTATGAATATATTCTCAGTTTAGTTTATAGGTTTTCTTAGTTTTGCTGCCATCTGTGATCTACTTTCTGTTGTGGTTAGTTATAGTTCCTATTTAACTCATTGAGTTTAAGTTTGACCTGCCTCCCCCGTGTTCCCCCAGAAGTTTCTGTCTGTATAGGCTTTCCCTTTCATTGTTACTTCCTGATTTCTTTTGATATTCTTTTGTGAAGGAAGAAGAAACTAGAACTTTACATTAGAAGGTGCAGACTCCACCCTTTAATCAGTGCATAGAGCTTGTTTGTCTGAACTTCTGTCTGGTCTCCAAGCTCCCGTCCACTGAACTCTTCAGGGAGTTTTTAGGACTTCCTGATAATAATGAATTACAGTCGTCCAGCCTGGAAGTAATAAATGCATGAACTAGTTTTTCAGCGTCACTCTGAGACAGGATATTTCTAACTTTAGAGATGTTGCACAAATGGAAGAAAGCAGTCTTACATATTTGTTTAATATGTGCATTGAAGGACATGTCCTGGTCAAAAATGACTCCAAGGTTCCTCACAGCATTACTGGAGGCCAAGGTAATGCCATCCAGAGTAAGAATCTGCTTAGATACCATATTTCTAAGATTTTCAGGGCCGAGTACAATAACCTCAGTTTGATCTGAATTAAGAAGCAGAAAGTTAGCAGCCATCCAGGTCTTTATGAACAATACAGTATCCTCAACAGCACCACCGCGAAGCCTCCACTCTGTTCACTTTCTCCTCTTCTGATTCACCTCTCACTTTGGGCTGCCCCTGGCTAGAGAAACACAGCCCTCACATAGACTGGTCAGGGAGTAAAATCACTGGTTGGAGCCTTTTTTTGTCTGGCTCACTGCCTCACTGCTACAGGACAGGCCATGCCACAGTCAACTTTTATAACAAATGCCGTTAAACGTATGTTACTTTTGGAGCCAATCTGCCTCAGTCACGTATTCTCTAACCTGTGTAATCTTTACTGGTTGTCTTTGAAAAGACTCCTAGGTGCTGTTGTCACATGTTAATCGTAATCCCTCTGACCACTTCTTAAATTAAGGTTTCACATCCATGAGGCTCAGTGGCAGGTTTAATAGATTTTAATATTCAACTTGGATAAGCTCAGCAATCAAGTATTGGCCATGAGTTAAAACTTTAAAATTACCCATCATTTGAATTTTAAAGGCTCAAGTTTTTTTTCCTTTCAGAGGTTTCAGTGTCCTCAGACTTCAGCAGCACGTTTTCCAACAGGAGTCTGTAACAGAGGAGGACAGTAAGTAAGCAACACAGAGGTATTAAACAGTATTAGCACACCAAGTAGTAAACAGTCTGACCCTAAACAGAGAGGTTATTGTCCCTTAGTGCAAATTTCACGTATTGATGGTACTTGACCATAACATTCCTGCATTGGTTAAAATCACAACCCACAGTAAGTGAGTACAGCACTTGTTTCTGTAGTCATGTTATCTCACTGTGGCAGAATGTAAACAGACCCTTGGACCTGCTAGCCTTGAACGGTGAAGGTACTGGAGCCACTTTTTTCTGAAGCTTTTCCAGTAAATGTGACCTCTGCCTTCCTGTCCCTGTTTGAGCCTGTGCTGCAGCTGGAAGCCTGGTGTGGAGCTCAGAAGAAATCTGCCAAAGTAAGAGCAAACTAAAAAATCAGCTGGAGACACTTTCCCTTGAATTTGTTAATTTATCCGCACTCTGTTATGAAGCAGCAGCTAAAAAGACCGCTTCTCTTTTTACTCTTTTCATTTTAAACTGTTTGAAGAGCTTTTGACAAAGTATTTAAATCAGCGTTTTGTCTGAGAAGATTTCGGTTATTATCACAGTGACAAGTTTTTCTTTGACTCTAGAAATGTTTGTCGCTTTTGTGGATTTTCCTTTAACATGAAGACTTTCTGCAAAAAGTACAGACTGACAAAGAATTCCTTTAGTCATAACTATGCTTACATTTAACAGTTATTGTAGAAAGAACAAACACACACACACTTTTCAGAGGTGTGTGTCGATCGTTCCAGCATTTAAACAGTCAACAATTACAATTCAGTTTCAATTTTATTTACACAAATTAGTCTGAGGATGCCTCACTGATCCTCAGAGTATGTAGTCCTGTAAGAACACACAGGAGTCACTAAACGATTATTTCATGCAACACATTTCATAAAAGCCAAATTAGTGTCCAAAGCTGTCATTATATTCAGGGCCACATGTAGTAACTGTCTACACCAGCACAAAACCTTTGTGTGTAGCTATAGCTACTATTTTGACACACTAACACAGTCACATTAGCAGCTGTATTTGACTGGCATTTCAATATGATATGTATGTATATCACTAGCAGTGTGACTCTGAAGTGCTGTACTGTATGTTTGTAAGTTTTCTCCCCAACAAACACAACAATGTCGAATAACTGTCGCGATCAATCGCAGGGACTCAGGCACAGAGCAGGTTGATGATTCCAAACACAGAGTTTATTTATAACAAGAGAGGGAAATTTCTCAAAGTCACAAATCTCACACAAGCTAATGTTCACAGGGACTGAGAGGGTCACTAACGTGTCTCGCACAATCATCCAGTGGCGAGAAGGTCTGCGTCCCGGCCTTAAATGGTGGACACATAACGGCAAATAATCGCGAACAGGTGTGTGGGCCAAGGGCGGGACCCCGCAGTGAGCTCCGCCCAGGCAGAGCGGTGAAGGAGAGAGAAACACAAAACACATGTAGACTTGCGGGGCCGGCTGGGCAGACACGGGGATAATGACAGAAACGTTTTGCACCATCAAAGGTTCCTGTGGTAGCACTCAAAAGGCAGAGGAAGAAGCTAACCATCGCACAAAGAGTTGGACTTCTGGACATGCTAAAGGAAGGTAGAACTTATCGTATTTTTCGGACCATAAGGCGCACCGCATTATGAGGCACATTAAGCGAAACAAAACAGTCAGATAAGTCAAACTTTGCTCAGATCATTCTTCTTGCTTCCTCCACTTCTGTACCATTGATCCATTGATGTTGAATTCTCTGGCAGCGGCTCTATTCCCATGTTCTGGACCTGAAAACAGGGTTTGATCTTTGGTTTCATTCTATAATAGTGGACTTATTTTTCTACAAAGGTTTGAATTTGAGAGTTTAAACAAGAGAGAAAAGTGTGAAAATGTTCATGCCTGTCTGAGAAAAGTGTATAAAGTGTGTAGTGACGCGTTTTACAGCCTAAAAGCATCTATAATAATTGTAAAATAATAATAATAATAATAAAGCTGGCTACGCCACGGATTACGCCTTTGTCACCACCCAGATTACTGCAATGTTCAGGATTTCCACCAAAGCACTTGACAGGTCCCAGTATGTCTAGAACTACAACCCGTTCTCACTCCCAAATCGTAACATTTTACGCTAGGTGACAAATCGTCAACATATTACGTTTTCGGGCACCCAAGGCGTTCCTACGTCACGACATCGGAAAACTGCGGACACATGAGAACCGTTTGGACTCAATCTACACATCTTCGCTTTTTCCCTTAAAATCGCTTTAGAAAACACTATTTCACCTCATTAAAGTGCTGGTTAAGGTTAGGAATAAGGTTATGGTTAGGTTTAGCGATAAGGTTAGGTTTAGGCTTAGGTATACGGTTATGGTTAGGTTTAGGGATAAGGTTATGGTTTAGGCGTAGGGATACGGTTATGGTTAAGGTTAGGAATAAGGTTATGGTTAGGCATAAGGTTATGGTTAAGGTTAGGCATAAGGTTATGGTTAGGCTTAGTGATAAGGTTAAGTTTAGGGCTGCAGTACAGGGCTGGAAACCGCCGCGTACCATAACAACGTGGAAGGTCACCTTTCGCGTTTCTCAGGAACGCCGCAGGACGTGACAAAACGTCGGGATGTTACGCCTCGGGAGTGAGAACGGGCTCAGAACTAAGTCACCAGATTTTGAACAGGCACTAAGCTGTGAAAACATATCACCCCCACCCTCATAAGTATCCACTGGCTCCTCGTCAAGTCGAGCATTACTTAAAAGATTATTCCTCTTACTTCTCACAAAAATCTCTCAATGCTCTGCGCCCTCAGTACTTGTCTGACCTGCTGGACCCATATAGTCCACAGCCATGGGTCTGCTTCCTGTCCTTCACACATTAACTTCATACATTTGGTGACAGAGCTTTCTCTGCAAGTCTCTCCTGAATGAGCTTCCCAATGTTCCATCACTGTAGTCCTTCAAGAAACTTCCCAAAACTCACCTCTTGAACCAAACCTTCAACCTCTAGCCTTTATTTTTGTGTTTTTTTTATTTGTACTGATGTTTAAAGCATTCTTGGGTTTCTTGAAAGATGCCATATACAGTGCTCAGCATAAATGAGTACACCCCTCTACATTTGTCAGAAAACCTTTAGTTCTCAACATTTCCTATGAGATGCTTTACTACAAAATATTCCCACAAATGTGGGCAATTGATTGCAAACAAGATTTGTTAATTTGCACACACAAAAAATGATTTTCCTAACAAACTCATTCAAGCCCATGTTGCAAAAATGAGTACACCCCAATTATAGTCTTAGGAGAAAAGCCACACTTAAGACTACAAAATTCAAATTAACAGGCATTCAACCACAGGTGAGTCCAATGATTCATTTAAGAGGTGTCCAGCAGACAGGTGACGATAAAAGGGCATTACTTAACAAAGAAAAGCCCTTCCCATTTCATGCTGGCAGCAATGGCTCCACATGGAAGAGAAATGTCACAAAATCTGAGAAAGGAAATCATTTCTTTACACAAAAAAGGTGAGGGCTACAAGAAGATCAGCAAAGCGTTACGTATCAGTCAAAATACTGTAGCAAAAGTGATCCAAAAATGTAAGAAAGATGGAAGCTCAACCATCTTACAGAGACGTCCATGCCGTCCACGGAAGTTAACTTCTCAACAGGAGCGTCTCCTGATGAGAAGGGTTGAAGAAAATCACCATGGAAGTTCACTGCAGTGAGCTAAAGCAGTAGAAAGTCAAACTGGAGTGACCGTTTCCTATGACACCATACGGCGCACACTGCAGAGGAATGGCATGCATGGGCATCATCCATGAAGGAAGCCTCTCCTAAAGCCCATGCACAAAAAAGCATGCCTAGAAATTGCTAGGGCCCATGCTGAAAAAGATGAAGACTACTGGGACTCTATACTCTGGAGTGATGAGACAAAGATCACTGTTTTTGGAACTAATGGTTTCAAAACTGTATGGCGTCATAAAGGTGAGGATTGCAAAGAGAAATGCATGATGCCTACAGTGAAACATGGTGGTGGCAGTGTCCTTATGTGGGCTGCATGAGTGCTGCTGGTGCTGGGGAACTGCATTTCATTGATGGTATGATGAACTCAACAATGTACTGCTCTATACTGAAGGAGAAGATGCTGCCATCACTCCGTGCACTTGGTCGTCATGCACTTTTCCAACACGACAATGATCCAAAACACACATCTAAAGCTACTGTTGCATTTCTGAGGAAGAACAGGGTGAAGGTGATTGAATGGCCAAGTATGTCTCCTGATCTGAACCCAATCGAACACCTGTGGGGAATTCTGAAGCGGCAAGTTGAGCATCACTCTGCATCCAGCATCCAGGCTCTAAAAGAGGTTATTCTTGAAGAATTGAAAAAGATAGATGTTGTAATATGTCACAACTTGTTCATTCCATGCCTGGAAGACTTGGTGCTGTCCTTGAAAATCATGGTGGTCATACAAAATACTAGATGTAGTAGTTTTTGTTGCAGGGTGTATTCATTTTTGCTTCAACCAATTTTAGTAAAACTGAAGATTTTGTGATCTAAGTTATATTATTAACCTTAATTTAATGTTATGGAGTTAAACAAGTGTTCAATAAAACTTTTGGAAATTGTTCTTTTGTTCATTGAGCTACTGATGAAATTCGTACTACTTGAAGGGGGTGTACTCATTTATGCTGAGCACTGTAAATCTATAGTAGAAGGATATTGTAGCACTGGCTAAATGTTGTCCTAAAAATGAATAACTTAAAAAAGACGGGTTGAGATGCACTTACTAGTAGCTGTGGTCCTAACAAATAGTACTGTGCACCAATAGTTTTACCCATAATCACTCTGGCACACAAATCACTCCGTAAAGGGAATGGCAGACCCGCATTTCTAATAGCAGCCCAAGACCCAGGAACATGCCTGGGAAGAGTCCCACTCATCTGTTCAAGAGAGGTGTAAGAAAACGGGTCAGTCAGTTATCAAAGGTGATTTGCTGGAAGCAAATGTTGTAGGCAACCACTGTGAACAACACTCTGTAGGCAGAATAATTCAGTGAAACCTGTAACAAAACTCTGACCAACTTTACAGGCAAGATCATGCAGGTAATGTAAGCATAACAGCAAATCTGAGAATAGACCACAGCAATGATGGCCACTGCAGGTTATACATCCTTAATTTTAAGAGTGGCTGGAACCAACACCAGCCACCGCTGGAGAAAGAACCTTAAAAATAAAATAATCACATTAGTGTATATTTGCGACCGGTTGGGGTGAGAGAAGGAAGACAGGATAAAGACAGGGCTCGCAAAATCGCTAGCCCGACGTCCCGGGGCTAGCGATTTTTCCAGTCGGGCTACCAGAATCTATCCCTGCCCTGCCCGTCGGGCTATCATAGGAAGGAAAAATATATGTCAATGCTTTTGCATTCTTTCAGAAATGTAGCTGGGTAAATATGTCATTGGCATCGGTGAACCACTGTCAATATGTGACTAGGGCTGCTCAATTAATCGAATTTTAATCTAAATTACGATCTGGGCTTTCAACGATCATTAAAAATGACTGAGCCGATTATTAGCACCTCCCTCGTGCTTTACTCTCGCGCTGCTCCGTGTGGCAAATCGAGCGCACCTCTCTGCGTTTCGAACACGCGGCACAACAATTAAGAGGAGCTAACAGAGGGAAGCTCGGAAAGCTAAGCAGAAGTTATTTGGAGAGGAGAGTGACTGCCGTTGGTTGAAAAGAGAGGTAAAAAAAACCCTTCAGTGGTGTGGAAACATTATGGGTTCGCGGAGTCAGACGTGGATCAAGTAGACATAGTGTGTAAACTTTGGTGTCGTAGCTGCACCACAGAGCGACATGGCAAAGTTCACTAAACATAGATGTTTACATTTTATTTTTATATTGCAAACATTTGCACTGTTACCAGTATTTGCACACTATTTTATACTATTTTTGACAATCTTTAAAGCCATTATTCAATACATTGTTATTGTTAAATAAATATCATCAAATAATCGAGATCTCAATTTCAGTGAAAATAATCGTGATTATCATTTTTGCCATAATCGAGCAGCCCTATATGTGACATATTGAAATCGCATTTGAATTTGCGCTTGTTTTTTGCTTTCACTTTGCAATCGCGCAAACTGCGTATAGAGAGCGACAGTACTGATTGGTGAGTGACGATAATTTGCGCACCAATTCCTCTGACATCGTCTTATCAATCGTTAGTTTACTATGCAAACACGACAAGTGAAATCTCCCGCAGGAAGCTTAAACATGTGAGAGGTTGATCGCGCAGAGAATCGCTCAGCGTTATGTGAGTGCGTGTGTAAAGGCAGCAGGATATATATTTTAGTTCTGCTGAGCCAAATAAGACCGGTCAGGGTGAAGAAGTGACAGCCAAAGAAAAGCTTACCACAAAACGGAAAAGTTATGACAAATCAGACTATAAGGCAAAAAGAAAGTGCAGCTTTATGGTTTCATGGACAAAAGAATTTCTGTGGCTGGAATATGACAAGCTAAATAACCAGGGGTGCACATAAGAGGTCCGCAGGTGCGCATTCGCTGTCAAAATAAAATACGCGCACAAGATAAGAAGTTGCAACGCGTGTTTGCGTCCATAAGATTTTCTGGAGGAGGACAGACATTTGTTTAGAACTCTTAAAGATGTCGAAGAAGCTCCTTTAAGCAATTACCTTGGTGTTCCTCCACCTCCAAAGAAATGTCAGATGGAGTCCGAACCACAAAAGAAGCGCGTATTCTAGGAAAAGTGGTTGCAGGAGGTGAGCTGGCTTTAAACAAATGATGAACAGAGATTTGGTGCAGAATGTGCCGTGAAAATCCCACTCTAGCGGACAAAAACACTGCCTTTTATATGGACGCAAACGCGCGTTGCAACTTCTTATCTGGTGCGCGTCTTTTATTTTGACAGCGAATGCGCACATGCGGACCACTCATGTGCACCCGTGTAAATAACATAATGTTCTGCCGGGTGTGTTGTTGGTTTCCCTCGATTTCTGAGTCGACAAGTGCCTTTGTTACTGGGACCAGTAATTTTAAGAAAGACCCCCATTAGAACCCATGAGAAATGCAAGAAATGGATTATTGCTCAGTCTGCAAATAACATACTAAAAATCAACCTGAAAAATCTGTTTAGAACAGCCTACTATGTTGCAAAGAGTGAACTACCACTGGCAAAATTTAGCAGTCTTTGCAAACTTCAAAAAGCAAATGTCCTAGATCTTGGTTCCACTTGCCTCTTACCTGTGATTTCAGTGGAAATTTCAAATTCAGGATCTGACACAGACTGATTCCTGTTCCACACAGTTCTTACAAGTTCATAGAAATTTCTGTTCAATTACAACCAAGTATTTGAGTTGATGATTGTAATTTTTATACAATATTGTAATTTGTGTTTCAACAATTTTTTGATTAATGTTTTGTTTCTGTTACAATATTATACATTAAAGTATAATATTGTAACGGAAACAAAACAGGAAACAAAACATAAAAAAAATTGCTCCCTTTTTTATTCGGGCTACTTAAATTTATTTTGGGCTACCAAAACTGAAGAGTCCCTGCCCGAAGGGCTACCAGGGATTTTGAAATTTTGCGAGCCCTGTAAAGACATACGCAGAGAGAGCGAATACCAAGTGACATAGTCACCCAAAGGAGAGGAATTTAGCTGGTGGGAAAGCTAGCAAAGATTAACAGCTGCCCTCTATAAGGTGGTCGAGGATTCCATAGAGTGGAGGGGATGAGATCAGAATTATTAGTCACACTGTTCCAGGAGGCTTTCTAATCAGATGCCTGAACTCCTTCAACTGACTCCTTTCGATGTTGAGGAGCAGCGGCTACTACTAAGAGCCCTTTGAGAATGACTGACTGTCTCTAAGGTAGAAACCTGCCACCCTTCAGAGCAAGCTAATTTCCAAAAACTTGATCGCTTGTATACACGATCAAGTTTTGGGTCTCTTGTAACTACAGCTGACAAAGGGGACTGTGGCGAGGCGTGGTTGGTGGTGCCGCTGCAGGGGTGGTGAACACACCTGCAGGGCATCCCCAATCGTGCCGCGCTGGGTTAAAAGTGTGCTGGGTCCCGGATTCCAGTGTGGTTACTGTTGATGTGGATGTCGGGCTGTGAGCTGTAAAGCTGCAGCCAAGTTTGTGAACAGCAACCGTGTGCGGTCAATAAAGTGTGTAAGATGCTGAAAAGCATAAAGATGTCGTCGGGTCTGTCGTCGCTTCATTACAGGGACGTAGATCAAATCAACGGTGTCACTTTTATGCTCTGGTGTCTCTTTATCTCGACAGAGCGGTGCAACATCTGCATAACTGCAGATGCAGCCTTAGTGCATTAGTAAATCTTCCACTCCCTTCTCCCCTAACTCGTGAACAAAACCTTGAGATACCTAAACTCCTTCACCTGGGGCAGCAAATTCTCCCAGATCTGAAGTGGGCACTCCACCCTTTTCTGCCTGAGGGCCACGGCCTCAGACTTTTAGGTGCTAATTCTCATTTCCATTGCTTCACACTCAGCTGCAAACCAGTCCAGTGCAAGCTGGAGGGCAACCTTTGATGAAGCCAACCACATTATCTGCAAAAAGCAGAGATGGGATTCTGAGGCCATGATGAAGAGGTGGTCCAGCATTCCACAAAGCCTTCGGCCACTTGGCTACGTCTAGAAGTATTCTGTCCATTAAAACCTACGAACTGAGTCAGTGACAAATGGCACACCTGCTGGAGTCCAACACCCAGTGTGACAATCAAAGATGTGTTTAACAATCTCAGTGATGATTCATCCCCAGACTCTGCTTCCTCTACAAAAAGCATGTGCGTGGGATTGAAGAGGTCCTGGAAGTATTCCTTCCACCACCCTGACTATAACCTCAGTTGAAGTCACCAGCACCCCACCCCCACTAAACACTGAGTAGAGCCCCGCTTTGCTCTCCTGAGTCACCTGACAGTTTGCCAGAATTGATTTGAGGCAGATCGAAATTCTTTTTCCATGGCTTCATCAAACTCCTTTTGGTTTTGCTTCCACCACTGCAAGAGCTACATTCCACTTAGCTAACAGCTAATGGCACGCCAACTCTGCAGTCCCACAGGCTAACCAACCTTGACTGGACTTTTTCAACTTAACAGCTTCCTTCACCTGCAGAGTCCACAATCTGCTTCAGTGATTACAATTAAAACAATCCTGTTGCGACAGCTGATCCATGCAGTCGCCTCAGCAAATCAGGTCCAGAGTTGACAGAAAATACTTTAGAAATGATGTAAAACAAAGAGACCAGAATGAGTCTGGACTGACTACAAATTTAACAACATACCACTGAGTAGAGCTCCTGAGTAAGATGTGTGTTCTGTTTTGCAGCCTTCATTTGAGGATTTCTTATAGAGATCTGTCTCCATGCTCTAATGCAACTACTTTAAACCACATTTTTGTATTGTATCAGTAATTATTGATTTCTGCTTATAACTACAGCTCAGAGTCATCAAATTTTGATCACATCAATTCAACAGAATTGCAATGATGAAGGTAAGTGAACTCTTTACATTTCTGACTGAATATATATCAGTCCTATAGAGGTTTTGCAGACATGTGACCACTAACATATAATAATCCCAAAACTTAATGTTTAGCAGGTTTTTCATTATGTAGATGAGATAAACTATGAGTAAACAAACTAGTGTATTTACACTCTCAGAGGAAGCAAAGCTGTCATGGTCCCGGGACTTCTAAGACTTCTAACCAGTGTTTTGTGTTCTCTTGTATTTTTCTCATTTGGTGTTACGTTTTAGGTCCATTGTTTCTTCTAAAGGTTCCCAGCTTATTCTGTTTAGACGTCGTTTATTAGATTTCCCCTCGTGTCTTTTCCCCTGTGTCTCCCTCTGTGTATCTGAGTTCTTATGCCTTGTTTCTCCCTGCTTGTAATTTTTTCCGTGCCTTCCCAGCCCATTATGTCTGTATTCGCCCCATGTTCTCTGCCCCTCCAGTCCGCGTCTCTGTGTACTTCCTGTTTTACTTCGACTTTCTCCCGTTGGTGTACGTCGTGCTGTATTTGCTCCTGCCCTGTCTTACGATTATCAGTGTTCCCCGTGTGCTCCCACGCCCTCGTTATCCTTCCTTGTGTGCGTCTCCCTGTGTTTCCTTGTGAGTTAGCTTTAATATTTCCCAGTTTAGTTTTTGTTTTGCCGTTCTGTAAATAAAGCGTCATTTTGAGCTTAAGTTTTGTTTCCTGTGAGTTTGCATTTGGGTCCTCGCCTGGCTGCAGACAGCCGTTTCATGACAAAAACACTTTCCTGACTAGCATCTCGCTTGTACCTTGAGGCGACTGTTGTTGTGGTTTGGTGCTGTATAAATAAAACTGAATTGAATTGAAAATTGAAATTTTTTAGCCCCAGCTCTTGTCGGCGGTCCAGCATGTCTGATCTGCTGACAGTAACTAACTGTGACTCATGTAAGCTTTCTTATGTTAGAACTCTAACGTCAGTTCAGGAGTGATCGCTACCGCTGATCATGTTCAATATGGCGGACAGCAGTTGAGCGACATGTGCATGATGTCACGTGCAGAACCTCTATGGTTTGTGTCTGTGTGGCACCACCACAGTCTGACAGTCACAAACGTTACAGCTCTACATGCAGCTTTGACTGAAGTAAAATAAGAACACCTCCTCTGTTCCAGCTGCTGTCAGTCTTCATCCTCCTCCTGCTTCCTCTGATGACCTGCTGTGAACCTTTCATCCTTCCACTGGACTGCAGCGATGTCTATAACCAAGACACCAGTCGAACCAGTGGAGTGTACACCATCTATCCCATTGGAGCCACGTCTGCTGTCCTGGTAGACTGGAGTTATTTACTCTAATGAGAAGCTGATTTTTTAGTGTTGTTATTTTCAAACTTCAGACCATCACGACCCATCCAAAGATGCAGAGGATTCATTTCCTTGTTTTCATTGATTCATTTGGTCTTCAGGCCAAAAATGCACCAAAATCATTTCATTCTCCAGACCAGTGGTTCCCAAACTTTTTTGTTAGGCCCCTCTTTGTTCCCCCCCACCGGCACAAACACATCCTCCAACCACGCACACCCACCATATTTAGTTTTCAAACTTCATTGCAGATTATTTCACACCTCAAACAACGTAAACAATGAAACAAATAAAAGTAAACTGCAATAAATTACAGGTAGCAATAAAATAAACTACTACCTCTTTTAAATAACAGAACAACAAAACATCTTTACGGTGTAATTATTTTAGGTGTAGGTTTTTTTTTTTTTTTACTGTGTGAGAATATTCAACATTGCTATCAACACATTTTTCCAAAAATGTCTCTCTGTGCAAAATGAGTTTAAAAACATAACAACTGTGGGATGCTGTTTGTTTGTTGTTGATTATAATTTGGACAGCCGACTGCGTGCTCCCAACGCAGGGGGAACCAAATTCTGTCGGGGATACCTACCATGGCACCACCGTTGTGCAGGTGAAGCCAAAGGCAAGGTGTACTGTGACATGGACTCACAAGGACAGTGGACGGTGAGTATCTGAACTCCCAGCTTCATGTCTGGTTGTCTGAAGTGCTTAGACTGCTTAGTGATGGTATGAGAGCCCAATGAGAATCGATAAGAGAATCAAAATGAAGAATTCTTATAAATTCCCATCCCTCCTTACTAGGGATGGACCAATCAGATATAAAGTATCAGTATGGGTCCGATCCTGAGCTACATTATTGGATCAGATATCAGGGAGAAATAAAAAAGTAACCCGATCCATTAAATATCAGGAAAGCACCTCAACAAACCTGCGACATGGAGTAACCCAGCTCATGACCTTAGCACGTTAGAGCAGTATGCGTCACATGATAGAGCAGCTGTTGTGTGCGAGACCTCTCAGCGGTCTGGAGTTCACACTGAAATCCTCACTACGTGCTGCCAAACAGGCATTTCATCTACGAGCAAGCGATCCCAGAGAAGTAAAGCAGGTGTGTAAGTTCATCTCTGAATGTTGGTAAAGCATTCCCACATTAAGCTTAACAACCGATATATGGAGCTCGGACGTCTGCGTGCTGTCATTGCTAAGTCTGACCGCACAATGGACAGGCTCACGTTTTACTTTGAAAAAAAACTGCAGGCTGAACAGTTTCATGGTTCGAAAAAAAACTAAGAAAAACAATTTTTTTCATACTTGTGTTAAGTTTTGTATAGAAATTACTCTGAATTCAGTCTCAGGTTAAATGTGATAGAAACAGCTCACACTGACATCCATCTTGTTAAAAGATGAGTGTCATGAAGCTGTTTGCATTAATTTGCACTGCTTTCCACTCTGGATGTCTGTTTATGTTAAGCTTTAAATATAAAAGGGTCCATTATGCAACTTGTTCTTTTTAAGTTGTTGAATATAAACATTATTTTGTGCTGATAGTGCATTTCATTTTTTCAGAACCAAAGAGTTTTTGAAATCTGCATTAAATTGCATTTTAATTTACTTTCTGAATCTTACTTACAAATTTAGATTTCTGCTTAAAGTTTAAATACAAACATCAGTATTGCTGAACTGCAAAATATTTGGGGTTTATTGTATTTTTTGCATACAAGTATAATAGAAAAGCTTTAGTGTTTTGTTTTCTAAATTTGAGTGTGAACGTATACAGAATGCAGCGAGATATTAAAAAACTGTTTTATTGATTATAACATAGATTATATTGAATTCATATCGGTATCAGCAGATATCCAAATTTAAGATATCGGTATCGGATATAAAAAAAGTGGTATCATGCCATCTCTACTACTTACCCGTGCACACTGTTTGGACTGTGGGATGAAGCCGGAGTACCTGGAGAGAACGTGGAGAACATGGATTAAAACCTGGAACGTCTTGCTGTGAGGCGACAGTCCTAATGACCACACCATCATGCCGTCAGTCTCTCATTTCATACTAAATATTTACTGATTCAGTTTTTTTAATTGATGTTTTTAACCCTAACCCCACTACACTATATACACTATGAGGCTAAACTTAATCAAAAAACAAAGGTAACAGTTTGCATTGATGTTTTTCAATAATTCCAACTCAGCCACGACTGAGTAAATCCAATGAGACATTTTTATAATTAGCCCAACTCAGTTACTCTGCTGCAAACAACATGATTTACTTTTTCCTCTAAAAGCTTAATTAAGGTCAAATAACGTAAGTTCAGTGAAAAGTTTTTAGTGATATTAAGTGATTAAATTATTTAAATTTAAATTATTCTAATGTTTCTAATGTTTTTTCCTACTAAAAACTGTCCATGCACATTGTTACATAAATATTATTGTTAGTAACTTTTTTAAATGTAGTTACAATAAATTACACATAGCGATTCCATTTTTACATTAATATTGTTTCTTGCAAAAGCAATGTTCAAAACAGACACGCCCACGTTAAAAAATATGTCACAGAAAAGAAGAGAAAAAACAATCCATACAAAAATATCTGTGAGATCAAAATGAACTCAAATTGTCATGGCTGTGTGCAGGCAGGCAGGAAGAGAGGAGCCAAAATGCAGGAGTCACGGAGGCACAAGTAACTCAAAATACTCAGTCTTTTGTTCAGTTTCTTCCCAGCAATAAAGCTAACTAAACTGGGAGAATGGAACAAACTAAACACAGGGCTCGCAAAATTTCAAAATCCCTGGTAGCCCTTCGGGCAGGGACTCTTCAGTTTTTGGTAGCCCAAAATAAATTTAAGTAGCCCGAATAAAAAAGGGAGCAATTTTTTTTATGTTTTGTTTCCTGTTTTGTTTCCGTTACAATATTATACTTTAATGTATAATATTGTAACAGAAACAAAACATTAATCAAAAAATTGTTGAAACACAAATTACAATATTGTATAAAAATTACAATCATCAACTCAAATACTTGGTTGTAATTGAACAGAAATTTCTATGAACTTGTAAGAACTGTACAACAGGAATCAGTCTGTGTCAGATCCTGAATTTGAAATTTCCACTGAAATCACAGGTAAGAGGCAAGTGGAACCAAGATCTAGGACATTTGCTTTTTGAAGTTTGCAAAGACTGCTAAATTTTGCCAGTGGTAGTTCACTCTTTGCAACATAGTAGGCTGTTCTAAACAGATTTTTCAGGTTGATTTTTAGTATGTTATTTGCAGACTGAGCAATAATCCATTTCTTGCATTTCTCATGGGTTCTAATGGGGGTCTTTCTTAAAATTACTGGTCCCAGTAACAAAGGCACTTGTCGACTCAGAAATCGAGGGAAACCAACAACACACCCGGCAGAACATTATGTTATTTACACGGGTGCACATGAGTGGTCCGCATGTGCGCATTCGCTGTCAAAATAAAAGACGCGCACCAGATAAGAAGTTGCAACGCGCGTTTGCGTCCATATAAAAGGCAGTGTTTTTGTCCGCTAGAGTGGGATTTTCACGGCACATTCTGCACCAAATCTCTGTTCATCATTTGTTTAAAGCCAGCTCACCTCCTGCAACCACTTTTCCTAGAATACGCGCTTCTTTTGTGGTTCGGACTCCATCTGACATTTCTTTGGAGGTGGAGGAACACCAAGGTAATTGCTTAAAGGAGCTTCTTCGACATCTTTAAGAGTTCTAAACAAATGTCTGTCCTCCTCCAGAAAATCTTATGGACGCAAACACGCGTTGCAACTTCTTATCTTGTGCGCGTATTTTATTTTGACAGCGAATGCGCACCTGCGGACCTCTTATGTGCACCCCTGGTTATTTAGCTTGTCATATTCCAGCCACAGAAATTCTTTTGTCCATGAAACCATAAAGCTGCACTTTCTTTTTGCCTTATAGTCTGATTTGTCATAACTT